>NW_007728104.1:0-14747 GCF_000696425.1 Galeopterus variegatus | reverse complement strand
GGGTTAGGGGGGGGGGGGGCACTGTATGTATTTCAAGTCATTCAGAGACTCAGGCTGACAAAGGCTCTGTTGCCTCCAAAGTTACCAGGTCTTCCCCATCCCATCAGTGGAAGGAGAAGGAGCATGGCAGATCACTGAGAACAGTTTTCTCATGGGCCAAGTCTGGAAGTGTTCAGCGCTCACCCTTTGACTAAGCCTGAGTCCAGTGGTCACACCTAACTTCGAGGGTGGTGGGAGATGTAATTTAGCTGTGTGTCCAAGTAGAAAAGACAATGTAATCTAGGGCAACCAACTTGTCCTGGTTTGCCTAGGACTTTCCTGGTTTTAGCACTTAAAGTCTCACTTCCTAGGAACACTCTCAGTCCCAGGCAAACCAGTACAGTTACCCTAAAAGCCTCCGTCATTCTTGCTCCTTAAGGAGAGACACTAAGTCTTCTGTTTTCTTGGGTCTTCTAGTCTACACTGACTACAAACCACATATCAGGTCATAAACTGAATGTACTTATGAGACACTAGGGCAGAGTATTTTAATTGAAATACATGTCGTCCCTGGAAATTTGAGGCATGTGTGATATAACTTTGCAGCGTACACATCTGCAAACACGGTCTTTGTCCCTAAATGAGTCAGCTATAAAATGTAGTGGCAGGAGTTGTACTACCATGAGGAAATGCTACCCATTTAACAAGAGGTCTTAAATTTAAAAACTCCCAGAAACATTTTTGCCAAAGGGTTCATCTGACAGCGTACAGTGAAGGAATGATTCAGATATTTTATCTCATAGGTCAAATTTTGCCAGAAAACCAACACTTCATTTATCTTAAAGGCAGCTACATGAGCTGTCCTCGAGGACAGGAACTGTGGCTTGTTTACTATTTCTGGCATGTAGAAGGTACTCAATAAATGTTCTCTAAATAAATTAACACGTGGCTTACCAGATAGCCTGTGCCCACTTTAATAAACAACAACAAAAAAAAGGTTTTTCTAATTTGTTTTGTTTGGGCAGGAGTCCAGTTGTTGAGATAATCAGAAGATAGAAAGCACGGTTCTGAAAACCTGTGGCCTGGGGTAAATCAGCTTAGTATATGTGCTTTTGTTTCATCTGCACAGGGTCCAAAAGTCAGGAGTTTCAAGAGAACCCTGGATTTCTGGATCTTGAAAAATTAGAAGATCTGGTAACACGGTGCTTGAATTCCCATACGACAACAACTGGATGTAGCCAAGCAGTAGCTGTCCCTGATAATTGGAGCCCACACAACTGCTATGTTCACTACCACCTCCTATTCTCTTACTCTCACTCAAGGAACTTCTCTGTCACATCTGATAGACACTGATGTCCCAAACACCTGGTTTAAAGCACAGATCTACCTAGTAATATTGTAGTAATTTTTCACATTTTACAATGTCCCCTGAACCCTTCTACTAGCTATTGACAAATATACAGTCACTGATTACTAATCCGTGACTTGATCAGGCCCGCCTGTCCCACAGCACTGTTTTACATAGAGCTTTTTTCCATAATAAAATTAATTTCAAGATATATTCCACCTATAATTGCTTATTTACTTCCACCAATATTACTTTCAAACATGAACAATTCCCAACTAATCCCTTCTCTGACTCACATAAATGAAACAGCTGCCTTTTCAAGAAATGGTGCATTTCTGTCCATTCTTTTCTGTGTTTTCACAGTACAGTTTTAAACAACCACTTCTATTATCAAATGCTAAGTCAAAAGCTATTAGAAAATAAAGCTTGTCACGGCTTTATTCCTATGAAAAATACATAAACAAAAATAAACAAGAGGATGAATAACTTAAAAATAATAGTGATAGCTAACATGTCCTCATTTAAGCATGAGGAAACAGAGATCAACAAGTAACCTGCCGAGGTCACTTAGCTAGTAAATGGTAGAGGAGCTAGGATTAAAACTAAATTAATTTGGGCCGGCCCGGTGGCGCACTGGATAAGTGCACCGCTTGGGAAGCGCGGCAGCGCTCCCGCCCGAGGGTTCGGATCCCACATACAGACCGGTTCCGCTCACTGGTTGAGCGAGGCGCGGGGGCAGCGCCGAGGGTTGCGGTCCCGTTGCCGGTCCCCGGTCCGGTACGGGGGCAACACTGAGGGTTGCGATCCGTTGCCGGACACGGAAAAAGACAAAAGAAAAAAAAAAAAAAAACTAAATTAATTTTAGTCCAAGAAGTCAGATGAAAAAATAAAAACAGTGCACACCTCCTTACCCAAAGTTAGAATAAAGTAATCGTGAAAACCAGAGGATTGTAACATGCATGGTGGGATAGAATCTTCATGATCTGACCCAATCCTTACTTTACATATGAGAAAGCAGGTCGGAGGGGTTCCATCCCTCGAGCAAAGGTCAAACAGCTAGTTACTGCAGGGCCAGGCCTGACAGCAAAAGCCTGACTCACAGATTGGGTCCTTCTCCCACACCCTGGCTCAGGAACCTTACTGCACAATCTCCCTGAAGTTCTACTGTGGAAACACATCTCCGTTTTCAGGCAATTTTATCTAAGAGGGAGAGGAAACTTTATTTTCCTTGCCTCTGTTTTTAATCTTAATGCCATAATTGCTGTCTGAATGGATTTGAAGCTGACATCTAAAAGCAATCATGTTATCAGGCCCTAGAAGCTTCAACTACTTATTTTACACGAAGCAAGGGCCAAGTAGTGTCTGTATTGAAATTAATTTTCCTTTCTAATTTCCGTTATAATTAACTTTTATACATTTCTTGTGTAAATTTAAAACTGAGTCTGGCATTGCATATTCATCACATAACAAAAATAAATTCTTGCTTTTAAAGTATGCAAAAAAGCACAGAATTACTGAATTATGAACATTGTTAATTTGAAACAGAAAGCATTCACTGAAATCATGCAAAATTCCTTCTGTTTTTACTTCACCAAACAGCAGTCTCTCCTGCTGCAATTGATGATGTCATGAACACCCAGTGCTGGTATAACATTCCATTCCCCTTAGATATAATCAATTATATAGCACCCCACAGGCCAACAAGGCCTAATCAGCTCTGTAAGCAAGGAGCAAAATGCCTTTTTAAATCACCTTAAATATACTAAAGTATAAGTCAATCACTTAAAGTATGTTTAGTAATTACTAAAATGAGAAACATGGATGGAAAAATGTCTTGATTTTAATTCTTTCTTATTTCATATACAATATTCAGCTACCAAAATTTCATGGGAATTTCACATTTTTAATAAAAGGACCTAAAGTTCCATTAAATGATGGAGAAGAAAGTCTCCATTTTCTTAAAAATACAGTGACATGAGATTTTTCAAATTTTCCACAATTACCACCTAAGGTATTAAAGATCTTCATTAAAAACCATATGAGATAAAATGGCTAGGAATTTCCACTCACTATAGTTTTCTTTTTAATGGAAATGTAATTACTACAGAAGTTCTCTTTTATTTAAGTCTAAGTTATATAACCCTCAAACTAATATGACAAAGATTGCAAGTCTTCTCCAAGTTCCCCAAAACATCTTTATGGCAACTGCAATCAATCAGCTTATGGCCATCAGTTGTTCACTGCTTCAACAGAAGGCCCATGTCGCCACTTCATAACACATGCGTACCACCCAATAATTCTTTTCCAAGAGCTCTGATGTCCCATTCACCTATCAATCTCTCACTCTGTACTAGAGAAAAGGATTCAGAAAATTAAGTCCTTGTCCTGCAAGGATTTAGATAAGCCTTACAGTCTGGAAATGCCCCGATTCCCAACAGGCCGAGGGCCGATGCTGAGCTCCTGGTGCAGACTACAGAGCTGTTAAGTCCACCCTGTCCACTTGCTTGCTGACACTGTTCCCAGAGTGGGACACCTCACGTTCACTCTTCAGGTACCACTTTGCTTTAGAATTTCATCATGTTTTTAATTTTGACCTATTTCACAGTCTTACGGGATCGACTGGGAGGGACTCCCTTGCTCATCCAATCCCACCTCAAATCAAATACAGAAAACTCCTGGAATCATCTTTTGCTTGGACAAGACAGGAGCTTGATTGTCCCAGGAGCTGGATACTCACTCCACACTAGGAGAGACATCCCAACCAAGAGTGACAAGAATTCTTAAAACGGAAATCAGTTTCTCTCACTTCCGTCTTTGATCCTAGAGTTGCTTATTGGGATTATACATAGAATAAGGCTCATTGCCCCCCCCCCCCCAGTTCAGTAATCATTGGAAGATTAAGATTTTCATGGACCCTTAGAATTTTAAAACCACGGGAGAATTTAAGAGATTATATTTCAATCCTCCACATCAGCCCAGAAGGATGAAGTGACTTACCCTAGTCACACAATAGTTAGAATTGAGCTGTCACCTCCACTGTCTTCCCTTACCAGCTGAACAATGCTACATCAATTTCCTTTTACTTTTGACATCAAACCACTGGTGCCCCTACTTTGTCCAACTCTCCCACTCCCCTTCAGGACTTGACTAGTCAAACTGTTTTAACTTTACCTGGAGATAGTTGTGGAAATGACTGCAATTATGTTAACACTGTAATAGGAAACACTTGTGTATCAACATTTTATATGCTTTATTGAAAGTTGACAAGTGCAACAGTTAAATACAGTGACACCTTACAATTGTGTAGAGAACATGCACAGAAACATATGCATATAACTACTATACAGGTAATATGCAGAAACCCCTACTGGGAAATCCACTTCATTAGCTAAAACTGATCATTTTTCAAAATATTCAACCAGCTCAATTGAAAGACTTCAGTGAACAGAGATTTACTTCAAGATATTCAGCAGCTAGAAGATTTCAGATTACACAAAGTGACTAACTGTGCCAAATTCTTAAAATTTCTTTTGGTGTGGGTTTTGTCATGTAGCAGATTACATGTAGATCTATTTATAAAAGACAATCCACACCTCTTCAGACAGCCAATGAAACATCTAAATTTCAATCTGTACAACCTAAATAGTAGTTACAGTCCTCTATTGTACAAAATAGTTACACTACATACACAAATATACAATAAGCAAAACAACCTTCATGGTAAGATAGCCTAGGTCCCAGCTACCTGTCACCATTTTGTCACTCTAATAGTTTTGTGTCATCCACTGTTTCAGAAAGAGGCACAGTACTATTGTTTTTTGTGGATTTTGGTGACAGTCGTCAATTGTACAAGGAAATATTTCCCTCTCATTTTAGTCTTTACTTTTACCTCCCTTTCAAGTTCCTCATGAGGAGAGGAGAGAGGAAAAGTCCAGTGAGGAGCTCCACCACTTGGTAACCCCATGTAGCACACTAAGTGCAAGCAGGAGAACTCTCAGAAATGGGGGATGTGGAGCTGGAAAGGGATGGAAAGGCACACAGCCCCTCAGCATGAATTAAACTTTTTCTCAGATATCTGTCAGGCTGCATGAGGTCCCAGTATATCCATTCTAATTCTCTGATTAATCTTTAATTCACCCAACTAAGAACTTTCTTCAAGCCAAAAGCATATGGGTGTTTAATACTGGAAAAAAGATAATGGCATATGTCACTCTCACGTCTCTTTTGCAGCAAGTAATGAAATGGGTGACTGTGGAGGCGGATTCTCCCTAGTACATCTTCTGTTCAGTTCAGACAGCAGCAGCCAGTTCTGCGTGGGCATGGGAAGCTATGCGGTCGGTCCTGAGCCTTGGGACGCTGGCTGGGCGGGGGGCTGTGTGGAGCCCTGTGGCTGCGTGGTGGCAGGTGGGGAGCCAGTCTGCAGCTGGGCCTGAAACTGGGCGAGCTGCTCAGGACTGGCCAGTGTCTTCAGCAGATTGTTTTCCTGCTCCAGCTGGGAATTTTTCTCTATTAGTTCTTTGATTTGCTCTTTGAGGACCTCCACTTCCTCTCTAACGGCATACATCAAATGGCTTTTTACCAGATCCTGAAAAGAAGAAAAAAAAAAAAAAGGTTTATTATTTACTACTTGCTGGACTCTGAATTTCTAAAGCATTATTCTGCATGGTTCTTCCTAACCATTACATATCCTGCTTTTAAAGTTCATTAAAGACACTTGGGGAAATCTGAATACAACCACAACTGTACAATAATTTATAAGTGATCAAGCTCTCTCCAAGTCTTTGCTTTCTCTGCATACATTAGCCAGGAATCCATACAATCCGGTTTCCAATTCGAAATGGCGAAATGCACTGGGGCTTCTCTGCCTGAGCCCTGGGTTCCCAGACCCAAGCCTGGCCGCCAGGATGTCCAGGCCTGCAGCGCCAGTGGCCGCTTCTCCGCCCCCAAGTCCCTCCCTCCGCCCACCGGAGCCGCCTCCCTCAGCACCGGCTGCAGCCAGTTCCTACAGAGCATGTTGCCGCATTTTCTTCCCTCCACCCCAACCCCCAACCCCCCGCCCCCCCGGCTTTTCGTGATTAAGCTGACATCACAGAAACCTGGGCAGACGTTGCAGCCAATGGGAGCCCGAGTTATTTATAGCTCCGAATTAAAGGTTCGCAGTTTGCCTAGCAACAGTGGGCAGAGAATCCCGTGAGAAGAGCCACAGGCGCTGCTCCAATAACAAAGAACAGCCAAGGCGGAAATAAAAAATAGGAGAAATCCAGGCGCAGGCTGAGAAAACAAAACTTTTTTCCGATTCTTCTCCATTGTGCAGTAGCCTGCATCACTGGGGACCCATTTGTGCAACATCTAGAAGGCCCTTCCCCCGAAATCCCCATTTATGGTTCCCCCCGCTCCCGGCTCCCTAGTAAAATCTTAGGGTTCCTAGTAAAGCCACATCGCTAAAGATGTGCCCAAAGGAAACGCTGGGCCAGCGCTATCCTAGCAAAACCTTAGCAAAACGGGACACACTGAAAAAAGAGACGTTACGTGAAATCGGCCCAGGAAAAGAGAACACTTAATACCCCCAGGGCCCCTTTCTCCCTCCACGGTAGTCGTGGTATGTGGCTTCTTGCTGGCAGAATGGAGACAGCGCCGGCATTTCTAAATGTATGAAGAGCCACCAACATCGTCTGAACTTAGCCATGCACTGGTTCCACCCTGAGACACTTTGTTTTTTGTGCTGTGCCCACATTTAGTACAAATGGTTTTTAATCAGTACATACCATAGCTTGCTCGATTTTGTTGTCAATAGCTACCACACTTGCACCAGAGGAGCTGAAAAAGAGAAAGAAAAGTCAGTTGATAAATGGAATTTATATTAATCGTCTAAAGTAAAAAAAGGATCTCCCAATTCTGTGATGTTACCAGCATCATATTTTGAATATTCTTTAACACTGTAATGTATCACCTTCCAGAAAACACCAGCCACTCTCTTACTAACGAATATCCAGGCATTTCCCTATTTTTGTGAGCCACAAAAAGTTAAATTACATAATGTGGGAATAGCCTGTTCTCTAGCCAGATTTACGAAAACAAGCTATTTCCGAACATTTCAAAAAGCAACACCCATGTCACAGTAATCTCTCAGCATGGACAAAGGAATTTGCCTGGCTATCTTTCACCTGAATTATTATAAGTATCTCACGAGCAAATTTAAAGGAACTATCTCAGCCGACATTTACCTATTATCAAGTCTCACAGAAGCGTTTTCAGTCCCCAGCAAGGATGATAAGAAAGAAATTGAAAAATGTCTCAGTTGGTAAACTCCTAGATCCATCGCCACTGGTCTACACCATTGGGATTTCATGCAATTGCAGCCAAAAACACCCTCGCAGAAAAAAAGAGGGAACACCAGCAGTCTTGTTTGAGCTAGATAAAATCTTTCGGCTTTCTGAAGCTCAGAGAGAAATAGAAAACAGCAGCACTAAAAGAAACCCGGCTGTGAGGCTTGGCAATTCTGGGAAGATGCGGATCCCAGTGCCGTGCAGAGAAGCCTCCCAAAACTGCAGCCCGGCTCCACTCAGCTCTAGACCAGATCTCCCGGTCTCAGTGCACAATATATGCAGGGAACAGCCACGCCGATTGGCCAGCACGCCACTGGAACCGCCCCTTCCCCGCCTCCCTCCCCCCGCCCCAATCTCCAGATCCCGCTCTTGGGGTGGGCTGGCCCAGGCCACACTCAGAGGGACTGGGGTGCAGGGCCGCAGGCTTCCACGGCCTCTGAATGCCAGACACTGCTACAGCAGAACACGTCAAGGCTCCTTAAAAAATACGATCGGGATCCCGCACGTGCTTACGTTTCAGGGAGTCAGACCCCGTCTCCGGAGCTGCCTGTCCCCGCTGCAGCTCAATGGCGAAAGCTTCCTATTTGCAACCAGAACCGTCTGTGCTACTGGGCATGCCCAGTCCCATCGCTAACAACTTGCAGGAGCTCGAGTGTCTCGATTATAATTACCTAGTTCTTACAGGCAGTAATAATGGCAAGATTTTATAGTGTTTTATTCATAAGGATAATAACCGTACTGCAATAACAATTTTTAAAAATGCCAGTGAATTTTAGAGAGAAAATCACATTTGGTTTTTGAGAGATCCTACCTTTCCATGAATTTATCCATTACTTGTAGATGCAAAACAAAAAAATATCACATATTATTTACCAGGCATATAAAAATTGAGTCAAAAAGGAGTCCACTGGATGAAATCCAGCCACTTCACTACAGCCATAAACCTTAGAATTGCATCTCCTTACCAGTACCTTCTCACCAGTAGTTAAATATGCCTTTTTCCATTTTTAGCTCGAAAAGTCAATCCACAGGATAAATCCTACATAGATGTATTTTCAGGAAATTCCTAAGGGAGGTTTTTGGCAGTTAAGTGGCAATTCCTCTAAGATGCAATCCTATGAGCATTCTTACTTCAGAGGGACTGAAATATTGTAAAATATGTATTCAAAGCACACAATTCCTTGAAGTTAGTCTCTTTGCTCATTCACAGTATCCAGAATCACTAAAAATGGGGATTTGATGGTGATTCAAAATAGTTAAGTAGTCAGTAGATGCTGCAGGCTCACCTCTACTTCATTCTTAAGGCCACGCTGACTAAATAATTCCTTTCCTCAAACCAAAACCAAAAGACCTGGGTGTAAAATAATTTTAACCCCTTACAAAATTTACTCTATTAATTTAAAATATTTGTAAAGATGCATCAAGCAAGATTACAATTTAATATATTATAAATCTAAGGCCTTAAGTCTTTATGATTATACAACACAATTTGCAATACATTTGAGAGAATTTAACCTTTACAATACTGCCCTCTAATGGCATTATACTATAAAAACAGAAACAAAAAATCTGCAAAGTATCATCACAAATAATTCCAGTATAAAATTTGACCAGAGAACATATATATCTATATATTCTACTTATACATTCTTCTCTCCAAAACATGCATTTTCCCTTCAGCAGCATGTTTTCCTAAAACTGCCATCAGAGCCTTTTAGACAGTCTTTTAAGTTCACCTAATGCTGATGGGGGGATTTTGGTTCTAAAAACAGTCCAAAGAGTGGCTGGCCAGTTAGTTCAGTTGGTTAGAGCACCGTGTTATAACACCAAGGTCCAAGGGTTCAGATCCTCATACAGGCCAGCCACCAAAAAACAAAAAAAAAGACGGTCCAAAGTGATAAGGAACCAAATCCGGTGAACGCAGTAGATGACAATGAAGAGGGTAATTCTCTTTGGGGTTAAAAACCAAAGGGTGACTAATTATAAAGCAGTAAAATTTCTTTTTTATTGTAAGGTTCATATTATTCTCCAAATTTTAAGCCTTTTTAGTTCTAAAAATTATATTATCTCATATGATACACATTTTTTTGAAGGCGGCACCCACTTTCAATAATAAGAAACAGTAAGTAGAAGCTTAAAACTCATAGTAATTTGGAAAGCAGGCATGTGGTCGGTATGTCTATGAATGCTAAACAGAATTATTATTTACAACATGATAGTTTCTATATGTTGAAAGTTAAAGTTATGACTAAAACTATCTGTGTGATTAAGTCCATTTACATATTTTAACTGAATACCAACTTCACATGAAAAGGTATTAAAGAAAGCACATCTTAAGCTATAAAAAGGCTTAATAAAACAAAACTCTAAGGTCATATAAAGAAATTTAAAATTCCCAGCTGGAGTTTAAAAAAATTACTAAGTTAACTGAATTTTATTTATTCATGCCGTTCTTGAACATAAATAGAAAGAAGTTGCTTATGTTTTTATTTTAATCATTTCAAACTGATCATCCATTGTATTAAGCAACAAAAGCAAATATAAGCAACCATATTCTACTGAACCCATTTTCCTACTGAGGGACATTATGGTTATCTCCAATACTTTGCTATTTTAAATAAAATTGCAAGAAACATCTTTGTACATACAACCTTGAACATGTATGTGTGTGTCTGGAGAATTTGGTGGGCTAAAGGATATGCAACCAGAAAAATAATTAGGATCTAGTCTTTTCATATCTTTCACAAAATGTGTTAGATTCCCTTATAACTAGATTTTTGTATGAAAACTAAAAAGACAATTTGAAAAAGAAGGCAAAGGAAATGGAGAAAAGCTCCATGGAGGAAAAACTGTTGGATCAGAAATGTCTGAGGCACTAGTTTGAATTACATTCAAAGATTCTTCTATTTGCAAGACAAAATATCTGTGAGTCTTGTGCCTAATCAGCCCAAGACTTGCTGATAGGACAGTGAAAACGCTACAATGCCTCCAGAAGAAACCCCTTAAAGGCATGTACCATACAAGTCAGCCTCAGGCACTAGGCAGAGATCAGGAGGTATCACTCCCAAGGGGAATCTGGGGCATGGGAAAGTGCGGACATTTGAAATTGGGGTATTTTGCTGTTGTTATCCACCTGAGAAACTTTTTTCATGGATTCCAATTCAACCACCTCTGCGTATTGGTAGTAAGCATGATAGAAGAGCAGAGGCAGGGCCTGTGCATTGCTAATTCAGTAACAGCTGCTTTTCTTCTAAAGTTGATCTGACTTGGCCAATATAGGTACAGCTGGGGATCCACCACTCAAATGGGATAACCCCCTGTCCAAGCTCCTTGCAAGTCTAAAGTGACTGTCAAGGAACAAGTTAAGGCACATCACCCTGAACCTGACCAAAGCACTAATGTCTAGGAACTCCTAGTTCACCTCTACATTTCTAGTTTACACTCGCCGGACTCTGGGAGTAGGGCTACCAGGCTTAGCAAATAAAACTAGAATACTCCCAGTTAAATCTGAATTGCTGATAAACAAGAAATAATGTTTCAGTGTTGGGACCAACACAATGCCAGAGCAAGAAGCAATGCCAAAGAAATCAAAAGAAGGAAAAGTTGTTAAATTCATATGTTAAATTTCCTTGACTTCCACAGAAAGACTGGAAGATAAAGTTGAGAAAATCTTCCAAAAAGTAAAACAAAAGAAAAAGAGATGGATAAATCTAGGAGATCTGACATCAAAATAGGATGAGTTCTAAAAACAGAGAACAGAGAGAAGGGAATTATCAAAGAAATAATTTAAGAATTTTCCCAGAACTGAAGGGCACTAGTCTCCAGATAAAAAGAGATGACCAAATGCCCACAATAAATGAGTAAAGCCCTACACCAAAGCACATCATCTTGAAACTTCAGAACACTAGGGATGGAGAGAAAATGCTAAAAGCTTCCAAATGGAAAAAACAAGTTACAAACAGGAACTAGCATCAGAATGGTTTTGTTGGCTGCTAGAGAACAATAGAGAAAATGTCTTTAAATTCTGAGAGAAAAAGATTCGTTATCTAGAATTCTTCACTTGGCCAAATCATCATTTGAGTGTAAAGGTAGAATAAAAACATGTTCAGATATTTCAGATACCAAAGTGGAAGAACAAATCAAGAAAAAGGCAGGCATGGGAAATAGGAACCAGGGACTCGGACAATGGCCAGAAGGAAGGGAATCAAAAGGGTGTATGGTAAAGGGATATCTCAGGGTGATGACTGCAGAGCAAACCTAAGCAGCAGCTGGTCTATAACTGACATGCAGTGGTGGGGGAAGACAAAGACTCCAGAAGGGAGAGCTTCACTGCAAATAAACATGCAGATTATCTGACACATCTGAGCATTTGCAGGGGGTTACTGACAGGTATATGACAAATCTAATGAAACAACTAGATAAGTTCAAAGGCAGTTTTACAGAAAACAAAGCAAGGGGAAAAAAAGGGAATGCTCATAAGTAAAGTTTATATAAATATATTAATTTAAAATTTTTTTATTGATTTAACTTTTAAAAGTTAACTTTATTGGGAAGGTGGTAAGAACAATTACATGGTGGGAATGGTTTAAAAGTGATAAATGCTAATCTACTACAACTTGATTATATAATACCTGAAATTAAAAAAGCAAGAAATAAGATAAGTACAGATATATTACACAGAAATGTGGAGGTGAATACAAGAAAAAATAACTAAAAGTTAAAAGCTGCCTCTGAGGTACAGACTGGAGTTGAGTGAAAAAAGGGAACTGATAGGTTTTTTTTTTCCTATTCACTCCATTATATCTTTAGGTATATGCATGATTGCTTAGATTCTTAAGTAAAAGAGAGAGAGGTACACAGAATGGAATCAGCAGCGGTTCCTCCTGCTCCCAGGCTTCAGCCGAGTACTTATCGCACACATGTGTGAGGAAACTACCCGAGGCTTGGGAAAGAACCACCCAGAAGAAGCAGGCAGAACAATTTTCAGAAATCTCATATGGTAGGAAATAGTTACCACCAGTCTGAGTGAAAAAAACCTTATAAACACAGAGCATTGAATACTCAGAAGGTTACCACCTAAATTGTAGGGGAAAATTAGTCCTAGACTGTAGGGTGTTTTGGTCCTATATAAAGTAGTCTAAAAGGAAGCCTTGAAAGGATCAAAGTTTCCAAGTAACTTAATTATTTCCGAAAACAAAATGCCAGGCTATTTAACAAAATAAAGTCTCTTGCATCCAATAATTCACAATGTCCAACATCCAATAAAAAGTACCAGGCATACAAACAATGTATGTTCTCTGACCACAATGGAATTAGATTAGAAATTGATAACGAAATTATCTGAAAAACTTTCAAATACTTGGAAATAAAATAACACATCTAAATAACTCATGTCAAATTAATCAAAGGGAAATTAGGAAGTATTTTGAACTGAATGAAAATAAAAACATGGCATATCAAAATTTACTTCAATAAATTTAACAACTTAAAGAAAATGGGCAAATTCTTGGAAAGATACAAACTACCAAAACTCACACAAGAAGAAATAATGTGAACAGTCCCTTATCTATTTACAAAATTGAATTTGTAGTTTACAATCTTCCTAAAAAGAAAACCACAGGCTCAGATGGTTTCACTGGTGAATTCTACTAAATATCTAAAGAAGAAATAACACCAATTCTACACAAACTCTTCCACTGACTAGTTGACAACACTTCACAACTCATTCTATGAGGCCCCTAATACTAAAACCAATGAAAGATAATAGAAAAGAAAAAGAAAACTACAAACCAATAGCCCTGATGAACATAGATGCAAAATTCTTAACAAAATTTTAGCAAATCAAAACCAACTATATATATGAAGGGTAATACATCATGACCAAGTGGCATTTATCTTGGGAATGCAAGGTAAACACACATATGAAAATCAATGTAATTCATCCTATCAAAAGATGAAAGAAGAGAAATTATAGGATCATCTCAATAGATGCAGAAAAAACATTTGAAAAAACTCACCATCCATTCTTGCATGATAAAAAACTTTCAGCAAAATAGGAATCGAAGGGAACTTCCTCAACCTGATAAATGGATCTACAAAAAACAGTCAGCAGATATACTTAATGGTAAAAGAATAAACGCTTTGCTCCAAGATTGGAAACAAGGTAAGAATGTCTGCTCTCAGCATTCCTATTCAACATCACACTGAAGGTAATAGCAAGGCAATAACGCAAGAAAAAGAAATGAAATGCATCCATATTAGAAAGAAAAAAATAAAATGATCCCTATTCACAGACATGATTTTCTATATAGAAAATCCCCAAAACTCCACAAATAAACTACTTAAACTAACAAGAAGCAAGTTTCTTAAGGTCACAAGATGTAAGTTCGATCACACTCGGGATAGTGTGGCACTGGGAGTGCAGCAGCGCTCCCGCCACGGGTTCAGATCCTATATAGGGATGACCGGTGCACTCACAGCACTCACTGGCTGAGTGCAGTGTGGCCGGTCTCAAAAAAGGACAAAAAAAAAAAAATTGAAATTTTAAAAAGTTCAATTTACAACAGCATAAAAATACATGAGATAGGTATAAATCTAATGAAATATGTACAAGATCGGTATGCTGAAAACTATAAAACACTGATGAAATAAATCAGAGAAACTAATACATGATGAGGTATACTGCTTTGTGGAATGAAAGACTCAATATTGTTAAACTGTCAATTCCCTACCCCACCCCCAACTACTGTATAGATCCCTGTAATCCCAACCAAAATTCCAACAAGATTTTTTGTAGAAAATGACAAAGTGATGTGAAAATGAACAAAGCTGAAGGACTCCCACTACCTCATCTCAAGACTTTCTGTAAAGCTACTCTCATCAAGATAGTATGGTATCGGTAAAAGGACAGACATACAGCATAATGGAACAGTATAAAGAGGTCAGAAATAAACTCACACATATGTGGCAATTTGATTGTCAATAAAGACGTAAAGGGGATTTAAGATGGCAACGGGTCTGGAGCGGCCGTGCGAGGAGACAGCGCGATCCTGAGAAGTGTGCGCTGTGATACCAGAGTACTAATTGCATTTCCA
>NW_007728103.1:319225-335437 GCF_000696425.1 Galeopterus variegatus | reverse complement strand
GTCCCTTGCTGGTAGGTCTCAGGCAAGACATGTCAGTAACATGGGGGGTGGCAGCGCCCCCGAGGCTGGTACAATGAGAGTGTAGGGGAAGGCCTTTTTGTAAACCATGGAGCAGTGTGGGGAATGCAGTGCACCTGGGCCTTTCCTCCTAGTCGCTAACCTCTCTGGGAAATTCTGATTCTTAGTTGGCTGCTACCAAGGGACAAGCTGGGGCAGGGACAGCAGAGAAACAGTCCGATTTGCCCCAGGAAGAGCTGCAGGCTGGGGTGGACACACCATCTGAAGGGCGCCCCCTGGTGCCCAGCACTGCGGACCGTCAGTCCTTGTTTGGGGTTGCTATGGTGATGTTCCCTGCACTTAGAACCTTCTTGTCTCCAAAGGCAGTTCCAAGCTGAAATGGAAGGTAGGACTTCATATGCTGAGAAAATTCTGGCACACCACCCTCCTACGTCTGTAGGTACCAGGGTAGGACATGCGCAGGAGTAAAGAGGTAACACTGCTTGTTCCTGAGGCCGCGAAGCTTATACTTTCTGCGTCCTCTTTATGAAATCTTTGCTGAACCCAGGTCATGATGGTATTCTCTTATATTACTTTCTAGCAGCTTTTGTTTTACTTCTCATGGTTTATAGTTAAATACAAAACAAAACAAAACCCACTAAAATTTGTTTAAAGATTGGAGATTGGGTGCTGTAGAGTGAAATTCAATTTGGGGCAAAAATAGGTAATAATGCCTAAGCTTTGGTTTCCATAGCAGGGAAATGGGGTAATAATTGTCCTTCCCTTGCATTCAATGCGGTGACATCGAATGAGCTAACACCTGCGAAGTGCTCAGATGGGGCAGGCACATGGGAAGTAGAAGTCGATGCAGGCTCTTGTTAGTGCTGTTCTGGACCCACCTGTTTTTATGGCCACCTGGTGTTGTTTTTGACAGTGAGGCGTTGTGGGTCATTTCCATTTTTCCACTCCTCTTAAATCCATGCTGCATACACATGCTTGCAAACACAGGCACTAGAGTTTTTCTGTAGGACAGACTGCGTCAATTCTCGATGATCCCTTGTGCCTCCATTGAATGTCCCCACAGACGGGAAATGGAGGGAAGACCTATGAAGACCCCTCTGGGTGCCCAGCCCTCCATCACTCATCATCTCATCCACTGGGAAAGGATGGCGAGGCGCTGTCAGCTGGGAAGCCACTGGAGGTAGACAAGGAGAAGACAAATCAGTAAGATTTGCCCTCAGGAGGAGGGCTGGAGCGCCAGGTTGCAGGTGTGCACAGAGAGCTTTTGCTGGGAGTGGTGAGAAAAATGGCTTGTGGGAGACTTTGTTCCTTCCGAGGAGTAATTGCCTTTGATGGGCTGTTAATAGGAGTCATTATGTGGTTATTAAGAAGGGAATGTGATGAGCCCAGATCTGACTTGCTAATTCAGGGGTCTCCCGGTTTAATGTCGCTTTTGCCTCTGCAAATAGGGAGCCAGGAGCTTTCCCTTTAACTCCTCAGTGTAAGGGTTTTTGACCTCTCAGCCCAGCAGGACAGGGCAATGCCTGAGGGTGCCAATTAACTCCTGCAGTAGCTAACAGGAGGGCAGGGGTAGGGACAGGAAAGGAAGAGACCGGAGAAGGGAGGTAGGAGGGGACAGGGGAGATAGAGTGATGGAGAGAGACGGGAAGAGAAGGAACAAGAGAGTGACAGGAGCAGAGAGAGAGTGAGCAAAAGTGGGGGGAGAGAAGAAGGGGGTGGGAGTGGGAGGAGGAGACAGAAAAGGAGAGGAGAGAGAAGAGAAAATGCAAAGAACCCTGCCCTCAGGCTAAATTCTACAGCCTGAATTCTGGCCGGAACCTACAGCATCACCTGGGAGCCCATTACACACGCTGATTCCCAGGCCTGTCCAGCCCTGCTGATTTCATTTCTGCATTTCACAAGCTCCCCAGGTGATAGCTCCCAACAGGTCTGGAGCTGAAGTGGGGCCTTGAGAGCCCAGAGGACTGTCTGCTGAGAGGTGAGCAGGGCTCGGCTTTAGGAAGAAAACCAGACTTTCCAGAACTGGCGTCCCGGGTGATGGCTGGGGAGCATCAGAGGACAGAGCAGGAGGAGGCTGAGACCGTTCTTTCCAGCTGCAGCGGGTGACTCGGGGCCAGAACTGCTCACAACCCTCCTGGCTTTGAATTCAGTGTGGGCTGGTGCAGAGCTCACAAAATGGTCAGGGACCCTCAGATGTTCCGAATCTTGCCAGGCGTTTGATGTAAATATGCATGTGTGCCCAGGTGTTCCTTGGTTATTGTCTGATGTAGATGCGCGTGTGTACCCAGGTATCCTGGGTTATCAGGCTTAAGTATAAAGGCCGAGTGGCTCTGATCTGCAGGTCTTCCCCAGCCCCAGGGGGCCACGGGGAGGCTGCTACTGCTGCTAGAGGCTGTGACTGCCAGGGCCCCCGGGAGGTCCCCGCCACTGCTGCTGCTGAGGACTGAGCTCGCGTTGTCTGCTAAGGGCTCCTGAGATCTTTCCCAATTACCGAGCTTGTGGACCTGTATGTGACGGGTCTGGTGACCCAGTCCGTACAAGGGGATTGAAGGGTCTGTGGGCCCTAACCCCTACCCCGGACAATACAAATGGAAAACTTAGTGTAACTAAAATAATGAAACATTTTGGCTTTAATTATGAATTGCCTAACCATACAATTGGCATAGTTACTTAGCAATGCAAAGCTCCCTCGAGGGCTGGCCTGTGGCTCACTTGGGAGAGTGTGGTGCTGGTAAGACCAAGGTCAAGGGTTTAGATCCCTATACAGGGATGGCCAGTTGGCTCACTTTGGAGAGCAGCGTGGTGCTGACAGCACCAAGTCAAGGGTTAAGATCCCCTTTACTGGTCATCTTTTGGGGGTGGGGAAGACAAAACTCCTTCGCAGGGGGTAGTGAAGATGAAAGGAACAGGTGTGGGGACTGCTAAGGGCGTCCTGCACAACCCCGCCTTTCAAGGAACCACAACCAGGAGGGTGACCTGCTCTAGGTCCCTTGGAGGACTGGTCAGGATAGGGTAAGGCCTGCTGACCCCTGGTCTTGCAGAAAGAGCCTAAAATGTCTGGGGTTGCAGACGGGTTGGAGTCCTGAGATGGCACAGTGGTCCTCTGCTTGGGATCTGTGACACCAGGTAATGGGAATGGCTGAATAAGCGAGGGCAAAGGAAGCTGCATCCGTAGACTCAGGATCTGGGCACCGGGGTCTTGTTCCAAACAATGCCACTGATAAGCTGTGCAACCTTGGGCAGGTCACTTCACCTCTCTGGGCCTCAGTTTCCTTATCTGCAAAATGGATAATAAAATAGTATCCAGCTGTAGGGTTGTTTTGAGTATAAATGTTATCTGCTGTCAAACATAACAAAAATAACAGCAATGCAATTTATCTGCATCATTTTGGTCCTATGACCTCTCTTTCTCCATCTTTCCCTCAGCAGTTCAGCTCGGGGAGTGTTTCCTGCATGCGGAGCACCTGTAGTGAGGGGCATCTGAATAGTCACCTGCAGGCCAGGAGGAGCCTGCATGGCACGTGAGGGGTCTGTGACCCGGCCCATGCACAGAACGGGTTTACAAGGTCTGTGACCCAGTCTGTACAATGGGTTTGAAGGGCCTGTGAGCCCTAGCCTGACAGATGGTGTAGAGTTTGTATCAGTTCATGTCTGTTGCTTATAGCAAAATACCTGGAACTGGGTAATTTAAAAGGAAAATGAAATTTGCTTACAGTTTCTGAGGCTGGGAAATCCAAAGTCCATTTGGTGGTAACGACAGTGACCCAGAGGTCTCACATTGCAAGATGGTGGGAGCAGAGAGGGCAGAGAGAGAGACAGACTCTCCTCTTCTTTTAAAGCCCTCAGAACCACGCCCCTGACCACCATTTTTAATCCATTCACTATTGCACCATCCTACAATCCAATCACCTCTTCAAGGCCTCACCTTTCAATTACCATAATAAGATTTCCCATCCTCTTAACAGTCATAGTGGGGGCCAAGTTTCTAATACATAAAACTCAGGGGACACAATTCAAGCTTCAGTGAGTTTTGGGGGGACATAATTCAATCCATTACAGGGCTCATAAAGCACCATGTCAAGCCCAAGGGGAACCTTTACTTCCTTCACGCCTTCCAATGCGGTACCACGTTAGTGTGTGCAGACAATGGTAAGCAAGGACTGACCTGGGGGCTCAGTCCAAAACAGTTATAAATGCTCTCAAGATGTCATCTTGCACCTGGGCTTGGGGATGGCTCAGAGCCTTGGCCACCTGTCGGGGGGGTGGTTCTCAGGTCTCCATGGTCCAACTGGCACAGGCAAAGTCCACGCTCCAGTGGGCATTGCCCGTGGCCTTGCAGGACCTGAGCTGGGCCTAGTGCTCAGGCCTCTGTGTCCAGCCTTGGGGTCCTCCTGTCTCCCCCTTACTGTAGCAGTTCTGGAGTCCAGCGTGTGCCCTACACTGGTCTCCCTGCCCAGCGAGCCACCTCCACCCTCTTACCCTCCTGGCTTACTCCTGCTGGGAGTCCACTGAGGCCACGACGCTCAGGCAAGTCTTTCTGCCCTGCCTGCCTTCGCTGGGTGCTTCCCATGTACTGACTGACCTCCTCCTCGAGCCTGTGGGCCTCCTGCTTGTTCTGCATCTCCCGTTTCTGAACATCTGACGATCCACTGAGTGAGGAATACTCTTCTCCCTTCTCCCCAGAGCCAAAGGCCTCCCTACTTTTGTTTTCTAGAATTAAGTCTCTCTCGTTCCAGTTTCTGCTCCTGCTTTCCACCAAAATGTCAAGGAGTTCCCATTTCCTCAGGCACGTGGGGAGGAGGAAGGAAACTAAACTGATCTGATCTTTGTTTCGCATGAATAGCGTGGCAGGAGCCAAGCTTTATCAGACCAACCTTATCAAAATGAGATCTGGCTGAAATGCTATTTTTCTCTTCCTGCCCTTTCCCTTCTCTGCATTGTTCCACTGCTGCTCCACCCCAGACCAAGTGAATCATAATCTCTGGGGGATGGAGCCAGGCGTACACGCGCGTGTGTGCGTGCGTGCATATGTGTGTGTGTGTGTGTGTGTGTGTGTGTGTGTTTAAAGGTATCCCACGTGATTCTAATGGGTAGCCAGGGCTGAGAACCACTGTTTCAGGAAAATTGTCATTAGGACCAGAGAGGCCACAGACACTGAATGGGAACAGGACGCTACAGTGATGTCATTGAGACATAGCATGTTTCTCTTTCCTTTTTTCTACTCTTCCGCCCTGGCTCCTATCTCAAGCCCTAACCTCAGAGTTACAGAATGGCTGTCACAGCTCCAGCCTTCACACCCACTCAGCTACAAGTCCCCAGGAAGGAGGGGGAGGTTCTCTCCCAGAACATCCCACTGGTGACCCGCTGCATCTCACTGGTGCTCACCCGCTCTGTCTCTGGTCGCCTTGTTGCTGCTTGTTTTTGTTCTACATATAAGCTTTCTCCAGCAGGTGACTGGTGCAATTTCAATTTGGTGGGAGTTATAATGAAGGACATGTCAGGTGTCACAGGAGCACAGAGTGGGGTTACTAGCTGGGGGAGGGGTCAGTGACAGCTAAGAGGACACCTGGAAGGAAGAGTGTTTCCAGAAGAGAAACTAGAATGTACAATGGCTGGAGGTGAAAACTGGGAGGATTCAGGAGCCGCATAGATCCTGTGGTCATCCACAGGGCTGGGGAGGTGATACATGTACATAGTTAAAAAAGGTAAATAGTTTAAAGTTAAAAATTAAGTAGTGTCCTACAAGGCTTATAATGTAAACATTGCAAATCCTGTCCCCCACCCCGTGCTGCTGATCGTTACCCACTCTGCTGCTCTTCTGGAAGTGTCTTTTTGTTTCTACTTCCATATGCTGCTCTTTTCTGATTTTTTCATTTTAGACACTGATGCCTTTCTACTCTGGAAAGTGGGGGGTTAACATTCTTACACCTCCCCATCCCTGGTAGGCAGAATAATGGCCCCCCCAAATATCCATGCCTGAATCTGCCAAACTTGTAAATATGTTTCCTTACATGGCAAAAGAGACTTTACAGATGAGATTAGAGTTAAGGACCTTGAAATGGGGAGATTATCCTGGGTTATCTGGGTGGGTCCGATCTAACCACATGAGTTGTTAAATGAAAAAGGCAGAAGAGGGGGCCAGAGGTGTGACAAAGAGGAGGCAGGAGAGAGTGGAAGTGTGAGGGGGCCCTACCCGCTGTTGCTGGCTTTGAAGATGGAGGAAGGGGGTCGCGAGTGAGACTGTGGGTGGCCTCCAGAAGTTGGGAACAGCCCTGAGCTGACAGCCAGCCAGGAAATGCGGACTTCAGTCAGTCCTACCACCGTAGGGAACTGACTTCTGACAACACTGTATAAGCAAGGAGATGGATTCCCCCAGAGCCTCCAGAAAAGAACACAGGCCTGCTGGCACCTTGAGGTTAACCCGGTGAGATCCTTGTCTGACTTCTGACCTGTAAGCGTAAGACAATAAATTCGTGTTGTTTTCAGTCACCATGTTTGTGGTAATTTGTTATAGCAGACATAGGAAGCTAATATACTTCCCACCCTGACACACAGGCTTCCCCATTCCCTCTTTCTGATATATCTGTAACTTTACAAACTTCAGCATTCACATTAGTAAAGGTTAAACAAATGTTCCCAACTGATCCATGTAGTATATGTACTATGATTACACTTCTTTTGTATGTATCTTTTTCTTGGAGTTGATAATTGCCTTGTTCGCTTCATTTTATGTGTACTTATGAATTCAGCCCTAAACATTTAGTCATACTCTATCCCTCAGGTGCTTAGTTGCAAAAACAACAAAACCCCACCCCCCAAACAGAGCATGCTCTACCTAGAGGAGAAATTTGCTACAGTGTGTTCACGAGCTCCAGAATCTCCAGGAGGCGGGAGAGTTAGGCTTGGAGATTGCACAATTAGGGACAGCGCTCAGACTGTGTGTGCTGTCTCTGAAGGTTAGGTGTCTCCACTTCTACCTTTTCCTGACAATGGGTTCTCCTTAACATTGGCTTCTTTGCATTTGTAAAGCTACACGACTACGCCCCATTGAGTAAGGCAAATCATGACTAAAGCCAAAATGTTTCATTGTTTTAGTTATACTAAGTTTCATTTGTTTTGTCAGAGCGAGGGCTCAGGCCTTTCAAACCCATTGTACAGACTGGGTCACCAGACCTCTCACACGCAGGTCCATGCTAGGTAATTGGGAAAGATCCCAGGAGCCGGTGGCAGACACACGAGCTCAGTCTTCAGCAACGGCAGCAGCTTACAGGTCCGGCAGTGGTGACAGCCTCCCAGAGGGTCCCAGGGCCCTAGCAGCAACAGTCTCCAGCAGCAGCAGTGACCTCCCTGTAACCCCCCACCTGGGGGTATCCCGGAATGGGGAGGCCGTAGATTAGAGCCACTCGTCCTTTCTACTTAAGTCCATAACCCAGGACACCTGGGCACACACGCACAATTATATTAGCCAATAGCCAAGGAACACCTGCGCGCATGTGCATATTTACATCAAATGCTCAGCAAGATTCTGAACATCCGAGGGGCCCTGACCATTTTCCTATATTTTCCCAACAACATTATTTTCCCCAGAAATGAAAACTCATGTAGATGTAGCCGATTGATGGAGCTAAGGTCACATATTCACACCTAGCTGCCAGGGAGGCCGAGAAAGCTCCATTTCCACCTGGGTTTGTCGCTCTCTAGGTCTGCTGCACAGAGGTTATCCTGGGATCTCCTTCCAACATCTTTCTGGATATTTCTCTCCTGTGCTGGGAGCTTTTCCTGGATTCCATATCTTCCTCTTCTTCATTTTGGTGGAATAGCTCCTCCAGTGATTTTTGAAGTCTGGAAAATGTCTATTCTTACAATTAATTGGTAATGCAGTTTAGCTAGATATACGGTCCTAGACTGAAAATACTTTTCCTTCAGAATTTTGAATTGTTCATAGCTTCTTTTTTTTTTTTTTGTCTTTTTTCCGCGTCCGGCAACGGATCGCAACCCTCAGTGTTGCCCCTGTACCGGACCGGGGACCGGCAACGGGATTGCAAGCCTCGGTGTTGCTCCCGCGCCTCGCTCAGCCAGTGAGCGGGAGCCGGTCTGTATGTGGGATCCGAACCCTCAGACGGGAGCGCCGCCGCGCTTCCCAAGCGGCGCACTATCCAGTGCGCCACCGGGCCGGCCCCAAATTGTTCATAGCTTCTAATGGGGAGAAATTCAATGCCATTATAATTTTTGACCCTTTGTATGTAGACATTCCCTCCCCCCCACCCCCTACCACCGGAAGCTTGTAGAATCTTCTCTGTGTCTGAATTTAATCACCACATGCCTTCATGTACATCTGCTTTCAGCCACTGTGCTGGTACCTGGTAAGCCTTTTCTATCTATGCCTTCATCTTGAATTTTTCTTCAATGTTTTCTTCCCTTCTGTTTTTCTCTTCTCTCTTTCTGGGATGCCTCTTATTTGATGTTGTGCTTCCTGAAGTTATCCTCTCATTTTCTCTCTTAGTTTTCTTTCTTTACCTTTTGTTCTACATTTGGGAAGTTTTCCTCATTTTTAACTTCCTTCTATTGTTTAAAAAAAAATTTTTTTTTTATTTCTGCTATCTTAAGATTATTTTTGTTTCTCTAAATGTTTATTTTTAAAACAGTGTTTTATTTTAATGTAATAAATTTATATTTTTCTCATCTCTTTAAGAATTTAAGATATAACTGAGAAATTAATGACCCCTCCTCCACAAAGATTTTCTCTTTATGCAGTTTCTTTCTCCAAGTTGCTTTGATATACTTTACTGTTTTGTTCTGGCTTTCATGTTAAAAGTTTTCCTTAGAAATCTAGCAACTCTTGCCTGTCCAGTTATATTTAAGAGTAGATATAAGATGCTCATTGGATGTTCTGCTTGCATGTGTGGACTTATCACGTGCAGGCTTTACTCAAAGAATGGTTTTCAGCTTTTGATTAGAATCAACTGGGGAGTGTTTATTTTCTTTTACTTTTGCAGGGGAGCTTTTAAAACTAGGATGTCTGAGGGCCACCCGTGGCTCACTTGGGAGAGTGTGGTGCTGATAACACTAAGGCCACGGGTTCGGATCCTATGTAGGGAAAGCCGGTTCGCTCACTGGGTGAGCGTGGTGCTGACAACACCAAGTCAAGGGTTAAGATCCCCTTACCGGTCATCTTTAAAAAAATAAAATAAAATAAAACTAGGATGTCTGGCCCCTCTCCTGACTAATTAAATCAGAATCTGTGGAGGGTGGGGCTCTAGGATTTTTTTTTTTTGGCAGTTGGCTGGTGGGGGATGCAACCCTGGGTCTTGCTGTAGGCAGCACCACACTCTAACCAGCTGAGCTAACCAGCCAGCCCCCTGTATTGGTAGTTTTTAAAGCTCCCTAGGTGCTTCTAATTGCAGTTAGTGCTGAGAACCCTGCCCTTGGGTGATTTAGGTCAGTTGTCTTGAGAAACAATCATAACAGCAGAAACATTCGTAGCTTCAGGAAACTTGTAATCATATGTGTCAAATATAGTATACAATTTTCCTTCTGCTATAATAGAAACGGTGGCAAAGGATATAGCATAGATGTAGAAAATTGTTTTCTCTGATAGGAATTAATTCTAAATTAAGTATTCCCTGAAAGAAAAGCAGAGAAAAACGTGTTCATATCTATCACTTGTCCTTAGAGGACATGAAACAAGTTGGCACCCGCAGCTCTTTTCTCTCGAGTTGGTCAGGTTCCCCTGTGAAGTATTTTCCAACCTCCTGCTTTTTTTTTGTTTTTGCCAGCATTCTGCGATCTGTGTGGGGGAAGGAAACTGTGGGTCTTGGTATGCAATATGTAAGCTTTAATTCCATTCCCTGTTTTCGGTATGGTTCCTTCCTCCTCATAGGTCCTTGGTGTTCCCCAGTGCAGAGATGGCTGCTTTGCTTTTTCTAGAGTGTCCGTGCCAGCCTTCCACTGGGACCAGAGGGGTGCTTGGCCAGCTACAAGGAGTGGGAGAAGTCACTAGGGTCTGACTGCTTCTCGTGCTGCCTTTCAGCTTCTCTTGTTTTCAACCCTATTTCTGCCCCTACCACCAGCGGTCCCTGTGCAGCCGACCCTGCCACCTTGGAGGAGCTCCCTAGTGTCAACCAGGGGACCCTCAGCTTCCCCACCCAGCTTTCTTGGTTCATCAGTTACCAGCTTCCAAAACATTGCTCCTGTCGTTTCTTATTCTTTTCTTGTGTGTTTTATTTCTTTAAAGAATTCCCCCCTTTTTTTAAAAAAAACGGGGGATTCGGGAGGAATCACAGGTGAATGTGTTCCATTCATTATGTTTCATCTGATGTGTTCACCATAGGAAGAATCTGTCCTAGCCCTTTGTGTGGACATGTGAATTATTTTAATTTTAGGAATGGTTTGTCTAACAATTTCAGAGGTAATTGTGCAGGTGTCACTTCTGTCAGGCACAGATGAGTCTTCCAGGGTGATGGGCTGATGTGAGAGGATGGACTGTTGAGCTCTGATGGGACAAACTTGGTCCTGGTCTCACTCAGCAGTGTGTTGGAATGTGTCACAGATGCCGCTGAGTGGTGAGCTCGGGGAATTATGAGACGCTTCTTGCTTTGTGCGAATCCACAATTGCTGGCTGGAATGTGTTTTATGGATTTTCTTTCCGGGAGAGCTAGAGTTATGTATCTGATTTTGTTTAGACATAAACATTTCTTCCCTTGTTTCCAATGCCAGGATTTGTAAAGTTGAACTCTGAGTCGTGCACTGAGAGATTTATTTCACTGGAATAAAGAAGGCAGAGTATCTGCAGAGTGGATTTCCAGGGAGGTGTCTTGAAGCAGGGATCCACGTGGTTCTATTTTTGACCAAACAGTTCAGGCAGGGGGAGGGGTGAGCTGAGGGTCCAGGGGGCTGTGGGGAAAGCTATTGCCGGTGTGGCTCCCTGGTCACCAGCAGGGGAGGGGGCAGGCGCAGCTGTGGCCAGGTTGAGCACTAGGTTACTTGTGCAAGACCCCAGACAGCAGGTGGGGAAGGAGACGCCTGGAAATCCGGACTGTTGGTTACGGGCAGGTGGCCAAGTACAGTGAACTTTTGACGAACCATTTCAATGTTTCATCCTCCCTAAGGAAGAGGCGGCTCTGAGGAAGGAGAAAGAGACCCTGTTGCAAAACAGGAATCCAGACCCTGCTAGTTAAGAGAGCCCCACTCCTGCTTCCTCGGCAAACTTATCTGTAAAGGTCACCTAGCAAATGTTTTAGGCTTTGGGGGCCTGATGTCTCTGTTGCATATTCTTTTTCTTTCTTTCTGTTTTCACAGCCCTTTAAAATGTGAAACCACTCTTGCCTGCCGGCCATACAAAGGTTGCAGGCTGGATTTGGCCTGAGCCATAGTTTGCTAATCCCTGCATCCCATCACTCTGCTTCCTTCATAAAGCCTCTCACGATCTGAATTATTACTTTGTCCCTTTTCTGTTTCCCCTGCCATAATGTGAACGCCACAAGGGTGAAGGCTTTGGCTGCTTTGTTATCTGCTGTGTCCTTAAGGACAGTACCTGGCATAGAGGGGCCACCCGGATATGGCTGAATGAATGAATGTATTATCGTTCTAGTTTCATCTCTGGTAACTCAACTGTGAAACGAAGGACCTTCCAGAACTCATCTCCTGAGATTCCAACACAGAACAACGTGGGGACTCCCGAGCTGGCCTGGCCACTCCTGTGTGCAGGGCAGGGGTAATGCAAGTGGGCCCTGTTAGCTGGGCCTGGCTCTCACCTGCACCCTCTGCAGCATCAGGCCCGTCCTGCCCATGCTCAAAGAGAGGCTTTTCTGTAAAAATGAGTCTGACCCTATCAATCCTCTGTTGATAGTTTGCTGCCCCAGCCGCTGTCCAGATGGGCAAGATCGTCACATTAACAACTGGTACAAGCACAGGCACTGACCAATTGGGACAGATGGTGGCTGTAAATACCTGCAGTTGCTATGGCGACACCTACAGCTGTTCTCTCTGCCCACTTCTCCAGCTGCATCCCAAGCTATCGCTTCCACACGGGCTTTAGCCATGACAAACTTAGCTTTCCATGAACATTCCATGCCTCCTTCTGTTCATGCTGTTTCTTTCACCTGGAGTGTCCTTCCCCAAACTTTTCTTTTGCCTGGCAAGCTCCTATGCGTCCTTTAAGACCCAACTCAACTGTCGGCTCCTCTGTACCCCAGGCACACTTAATAGCTCTCCCACCTGCATTCGCATGGCCCTGTAACACGTCTTGGCTCTCCTGCTTCTATGGTGTTATTGTCACTGGCTTGGGTTTGTCTCCCCTCTGGACTTGGTCCTCAATGTCTGGCTCCTAAAGTTACTCAGTAAATGTTTACAGAATGAAAGGAATTTAAATCACTAGAACAATACTCTTGTGGCAAATTTCAGGGAGGGTGAGCTTGGGCTCAATCTGACATTTCCTTTCCTGGGTTTTGACACAACTTCGTCAAGGTTGCAAGCAGGCATCTTTGTGGGACTCTCGCATATTGAGAGGATTGGATGGCAGAACCGGGCAGCTGGTCCCCTAAGAACTGGCACCTGTCCTAATGGTGCCCCAGGCCCACAGTGGCCATCTGGAGGGGGCGCAGCTGCATGGCTGAGGGCAGCACCATGGGCTGAGTCCAGGTTGGGTGGTGGGGGGCCCAGGCCTCAGCGTCAGGAGACCAACTTGGAGACCGGGTAAGCCACCTCACCTTTCTGGGCCCTTTTTCCCTCCCTTTTCTGCTGAAGGGCTCCACTCTGAGCTTCCTTCTGAGCTCAGTGATTCTGTGGGTGGTGGGGGGCCCAGGCCTCAGCGTCAGGAGACCAACTTGGAGACCGGGTAAGCCACCTCACCTTTCTGGGCCCTGTTTCCCTCCCTTTTCTGCTGAAGGGCTCCACTCTGAGCTTCCTTCTGAGCTCAGTGATTCTGCAGAATGTTTGGTTATCAAATCAGATTCTTCACTCACTGACCAAAACAGCACCCAATCTTTAAAGCCTCCTCCTCTGGGAAGTCTCCTCCAGCTCCCAGTCAGAATTCCTCCCTAGGGCATCTGAACTGCTGTGATTCTGGAATAACAGTGGCTCATACGAGCCGTCCTGAGTGCTGGGTGCAGTGCTGAGTGGGCACTCTGTGTGTTGTGCTGCTCGGCGTCCACGACAGTCTTGTCTCCCTGCGTTTCTGGTGGGGCTCAGAGAGGTGAAATGACAGCTGTCGGTGAGCTCCTTAGCCACCCCTGAGGACACCTATAGATGGTTCTGCACACACTGGTGACTTCTGACCTCTCTTCCCGAGGGTGTTCTCTGGCCAAGGGAGTGTGCCAGCCTGTGCACTTGGCAGGTCTGAAGTGCAAAGGAGATGACACCCCAGAGCATTCTCCCAATCCCCAACCAATGAGGGCAGGAGTTGGCAGCTGCACACCACAGCTTCCAGGTCCTCAGTGGGACAGCTCATGGTTTGTCCTACCCAGTCTCTGGGGGTTCCTGTAAGGTCGAGCTATCCACAGTGGTAAATGCTTATTAACTCCCCTTTTGTCAGCTTTCTTCCCTTCCCTGTCACACGTCCCCACTCCCCTACCTGTGCTTCCTGAGATTGTGACCCAGATAAATTATCTGCACCCAAATCCTGTGTCAGGGTCTATTTTGAGAACCCAAACTAAAACCGTTACCTAAGAACCCACAACTGCTAAATGGTAAAGCCAATAGCTGACCCAGGTCAGGCTGACGCTTAAACCTGTGACCACATTGTTGGTTGTGGGTTTGCGGGTGCTTGTGGGTCTAGGTCTTGTGTGTTTATGGCCTCAGCACCTGACTTCAGTGTGGCATGGAGGACCTTTCAGAAGATGTTTGCCAAGTGAATGTGCTTTCTTTCCAGGAAGCCTGAAGCTAATGCTTGAAGGGGGAGAGAAGGGGGTGGACAGTGAGCAGGAGACTGGGGGATGCCACCTGCCTCCGGTGACTCAGGCTGTGTTGCTCTTTCCCAGGCCACCCTCAACTCCACCTGGTGCCTTAGCGTTTGCCCTCAGGTTCCATGAACTTGGCAGGGAAAAGGGGGTCTTCTGCGGAAGGTGTGGCCAGCTCTACCTGCTTAATAGGCACTGTTTGGACGTGAAGGGTGTGTGTGCCCTACTCCCTGCCCTGAAGGCCAGAAACTGGCTTGGCAAACCAGACTGGCATCCCTGGAACCATGGCAAACCATTTGAGGCCAAGGACATTTCTGTTCTTCTTCTTTTTTTTTTTCTTTTTAAAAGATGACTTGTAAGGGGATCTTAACTCTTGACTTGGTGTTGTCAGCACCACGCTTTCCCAAGTGAGCCATGGGCCAGCCTGACATTTCTGTTCTAAATTGAGGAATACAGACTGTTTATGGTAGCTTAAGGAAGGAGGCTAGAGCAGTTCAGGGAGAATTTCTGGAGAAGGGGAGATGATCATTAGGTCCTGGCAGGAAACAGGCGGACACCCAAGTGGAGTCCCTCAGGAGAGTTTAGGAACTGTTTACAAGGGGGAAGAGGAAACAAAAGTGTGGAGGGTACTAACATTAATAAGGCACATGTATTTTACAGGGCCTAACTTTTTAGAATTGCACATAGAAATATTAAGCTTGGGAAAGACAGAAAACTTTCCCAGGACAAAAGTCTCTGTTGTAGATAAAAGAACTATAACACAGCAAAAATGCTGGCTCTAAGGGCAGATGTCCTTGGTGCAGCTAAACGTAATGACTGTTGCCATGACGAATATCTTACTGTTCTCTCTGTAACCACCTATGGTCCTTTTCTGTACCTTTTTCTGCCTCGACAATAAATACTGAGAGAAAACCTCATTCAGGGTTAATTTCCAAGAATTCTTCTCCCTTGAAGGATTTGTCTGGAATTAACCCTTTTCGGGCCTCTCACTGCTCAGAAGAAATGGGCTTTGAGTAATCCTTTGCATCTCCATCACCCTAGGGGAGAGGTGACACAAAAGTAACCCACCAGGGAGGGGGCAGGACCTCAGGGCTAGCAGCAGGGAGCAGAGCAGTCACCACCCCTGGCTGGAAGGGACCGGAGCTTCAGAGCCCAGTGCTGGAGCAGAGGACCCTGTCTAGAGCTGCTGGCCAGGAGGTGATGAACCAGCTCCTGCCAACTGTGGTCCGTCGGGGTGGGAGCAGATTCTCCAGCTGCCCTCTCCTCCCACCGTCCAACCTCTTGCTGGGAACTTGCACTGGCTGAGACCCAGGGCACAGAGCTGGGGAGGGGATCCCGGCCTGCATTTGCATCTGGCAATGTCTGCTACCAGGGCAGCAGCCTGTTTTTGCCATCATCCTGCCTCCTGATTAATCAGAAAACCTGCCAGTCCTGACACGTGGCATGCGGCTCTTTTCCAGTGGACGCCTTCTTGTCTCCAAATGTAAAGCCACTGGGCAGGCCTGCATTTGGGATAACTCCGCCGTTTGCTCCTTTGCTGTGTCTGCCTGACCTTGAAAGAGCCATTTTCCAGGACCATCGCTAATGGACCTTCACACGATGACAATAAAATATGCCGGCACTTGGAGAAGAGAAAGGAGAAGCTGCTTTGAGTGACATTTTTCCTGCTCTGATGTCCTCTTAGGAACAAACCATGTGGTGGTTCTCCAGCCTCACTCCCCCGGCGCCTGGGCCTCCTATGTTTTGGCCGCTCGATGGTGGAAATGACAGGGTGTTTAAACATCCTTTAACATTTGTGCAAAACCCACCTTCCCTCATTGAATCATGCCATGGCTAACAGCTGACCCTTGTTTTTTTATGTCTTTCCCAACTGAACACAAAATGCCAAGAACCAAGGGCAAGTTGGGCTCGTCAGTCTACTGAGTGGGAAGGATCCTCCCAGTGGGTGCATTTGGAACGTTCAGTGAGTTTTCTGAGGCCTGAAAGATGCCTTTAATGAGGAAGCTGGATCTGCGGGCTCTAAATTAGATCTGCTCCGCCTCCTCTTGCAGCACATAGCGGCTTGGGGCTCTGCCGGTGCAGGCAGCCTGACGCTCAGATCCCCAGCTGGGCCTGCTTATTCCCTCTGGGTGGAAATGAATCCTCGTGCAAAACAAGCCTCTCAGACCTGACCTGGGAATGAGTAACAGCTCAGCTGGTGGCCTTAGCCCTGGTCTTACTGCTGTCAGGCAGCTGCCAGAGGCTGAGGATGGGGGGGACCAATGGGGGGCCATGAGCTGCCTCTGAGGCAGGTCTCCAG
>NW_007728103.1:315805-318028 GCF_000696425.1 Galeopterus variegatus | reverse complement strand
TGAGCAGAGCCCTAGCTTCCAGTCTGGACATTAGGAGATGCTGCTTCTCATCCTGGCACTGTTCTCTAACTTTCTGTGTGACCCTAGATGAGTCTCCTTTCCCCTTCAGGTTTCTCATCAGCAATGCCAGGAGGCGGGGAGTGACATGAGGTCTCTTCTGGCTCTAATAGGCCAGCATCACTGTCATCCTGGGGTCCCATTTGCTCATGTCCCAGCTGCAGGAACGACAGCTTGAAGCACCTGAAGCTTCCAAGCTCTTTGCACCCTGTGCCTCATCCATCCTGTCCTCATTACTCCAGAAATCCTGACATGTGGTATGATGAGCTCATTCATGGGAGGGGATGCCATAAGGCGATTTGTCTGAGGTCCCCTGGTTGGAGAGTGGGGACCAAGGTCCAGCGCCTCTGCCATTAAACCTCATGCTGTTTCACTCCCTCAGACCCCTGCCTGAGCCTGTCTCCTTCTGGGGGATCAAAGTGTAGACTTCACCTGTACTGGTTTCCTGTTGCTGCTATACAAAATACCACAAATTTAGTGGCTTAAAACCACACGTGTATTATCTTACAGCTCCATAGGTCAGAAATTTGACACAGGTCTTACTGAGCTGGAACCAAGGTGTCAGCAGGTCTGGTTCCTCCTGGAGGCCCTAGGGAGAATCTGTTTCCTTGCCTTTTCCGGCTTCTAGAGGCCGCCCACATTCCTTGGCTCATGGCCCCTCCCTCCAACTTCAAAGCCAGTGGGTGGAGTCCCTCTCACACTTTATATCCTTTATATCTTTCCTGCTCTTCTTCCCTTGTCCCATCTCTGACCCACTCTGCCTCCTCTTCCNCCTCCCTCCAACTTCAAAGCCAGTGGGTGGAGTCCCTCTCACACTTTATATCCTTTATATCCTTCCTGCTCTTCTTCCCTTGTCCCATCTCTGACCCACTCTGCCTCCTCTTCCATTTTTAAAGACTCGTGGGATTAGATTGGGCCCATCCAGATAATCCAGGAAAATCTCCTATCTCAAGGGCCTTAACCTTATTCACATTCACTTGTGTCCCATGACCATGTAAGGTTACATATTCATGGGATTGGAGTGTGGACATTTTTGGGGGGCCATTATTCTGCCCACCATCCCACCCCATTCGGAGGCTTGGGAGCCATGACAGTTTTCCTCTGGGGTATCAGCTCAGGTGCTGGAGAAGCACCTCATCTATGGAGCCTGCCGTGATGGCACCAGGCAAAGGTGGCTGCCCTGCACTCTGCTCTCCTATGGCAGTGTGTCATGCTTGTGTGGCGTGCTCATGGGTAGGTCTCCCTGACTGGGAGCCTGTGGGCATGGACCTTCTCCTTTCTGGGTCCCCAATGTCTGAGGTGGCAAGTGAGCTTCTCCAGGGGGCCTGCCTGAGAACACATACATGGGTCCTTTTCTTCTACATGATCCCTGGACAATCTTGGCAACTGGCGGAGAACAGATCATAATCCCCACTTTACAGGTGAGAAATTAGAGGCTCTGACTGGTGAAGTAACTGCTGGGGCTCCCAGGGGAAGTGACAGAGTGGAATTCTAGCTCAGGCCTCCCCAGCTGCCTCTCATCCTCTGTCCACCCCCATCTTGCTCAGTTATTCCTTATTCCACAAACTGCATGTTATGGGTTAAATTATGTCTCTCACCCTGCCCGAAATTAGATGTTCAAGTCCTAACTCCTAGTACCTCAGAATGTGACCTTAACTGGAAACAGGGTCATTGCAGATGTAACTAGTTAAGATGAGGTCATACTGGAGTAGGATGGACTCCTAGTCCAATGTGACTGGTATCCTTATAGAAAGGGGAAATTTGGGTACAGAGACACACAGGGAGAAAGCCACATGAGATGAAGGCAGAAATTGGGTGGATGCTTCTTCAAGCCCAGGAATGTAAATGTTGCCTGCAAACCACCAGAAGCCAGAAGAAAGGCCTGGAATAGATTCTCCCTTGCTGCCCTCAGAAGGAACCAGCCATGCCAACATCCTGATTTCGATTTCTGGTCTCCTGAATCAAGACAGTAAAATTCTGCTTAAGACACCCAGTCTGAGGCTCCTTGTTACCGCAGTTCTGGGAAACTAAGGCACTGCCCATAGCCAAAGGCCCAGTTGTCAGGGGGTGTGCAGCTGGCTAAGAGCCTCCAGCCTCATCTCCCGTCCTTCTCCCCGCTGTGACCTCCAGCTATGCTGGTCTCCTACATATTCATTTTTTTTTTCC
>NW_007728103.1:306062-315322 GCF_000696425.1 Galeopterus variegatus | reverse complement strand
CAAGCCCAGGAATGTAAATGTTGCCCGCAAACCACCAGAAGCCAGAAGAAAGGCCTGGAATAGATTCTCCCTTGCTGCCCTCAGAAGGAACCAGCCATGCCAACATCCTGATTTCGATTTCTGGTCTCCTGAATCAAGACAGTAAAATTCTGCTTAAGACACCCAGTCTGAGGCACCTTGTTACCGCAGTTCTGGGAAACTAAGGCACTGCCCATAGCCAAAGGCCCAGTCGTCAGGGGGTGTGCAGCTGGCTAAGAGCCTCCAGCCTCATCTCCCATCCTTCTCCCCGCTGTGACCTCCAGCTATGCTGGTCTCCTACATATTCATTTTTTTTTTCCTTTTTGTCTTTTTTCGTGACTGGTGACGGGATCGCAACCCTTGGTGTTGCGCCCACACTGTGCTCAACCAGTGAGTGGACCAGTCTCCATATGGGATCCGAACCTTCGGCGGGAGCGCCGCTGCACTCCCAAGCACCGCACTCTACCGAGTGCGCCACCGGGCCAGCCCTACGTATTCATTTTTTAATAGCTTTATTGGGGTATAATGGATGTACAATCAACTGTAATGTAAAGCGTGCAATTTGATGAATTCGACCTGTATTTGATGAATTTTGACCCATGCAACTGTCACCGCCACCAAGATAACGAACAGCTCAGCCACTCCAAGTTTCCTCATGCTTCTTTGTAATCTCTCCCCACTGCCCCACTCCTCATTCCAAACAAGCACTGGCACTATAGATGAGTTTGCATTTTCTAGAATCTTCTGTAAGTAGAATTTTACCAGTTAGTACTGTTTGTTTTGTACACCGGGCTCTTTTCAGTTTCTTGGAACTGCCCCCATCCTGCAGTGCTGGGGCCTGACCTTCCCTCTTTCTAGGTCCTCTCCCCACCCTGGTTAACATCCTTCAGCTCTCATCGGTTCCTTAGAAAAGCCTTCCTTGACCCCCAGGTGTGCTGGGAGGCGTCCCCTACGACACTCTTTGTGAGCCCTGCTCAGCATAGGGGCAACTTCACATCGCCCCCGGGACTGATTAATGCCCGCCTGCCCACCAGGCCTGTGATGGATCCTACTCACTGTTTTATCCCTGGCATCTGGCACAAGTGTTGTTAAGGGAAATCGAGCAGTTCTGCTGGCTAAATCTGAATTCTTGGTGTCCCGAACAAGGAATTGGAGGAGACACGCCGGAGGCGAAAAGCAAAGGACGGTTTTATTTAGCAAAGCCAGAATACACTGCAGAGAGGATAGAGTGGGCCTGGGTGACAGACAGTGGCTCACGAGCGCTGATAGTTACATTTGCAGGTGTGTCAATCTGTTTTTGTTGCTTATAACAAAATACCTGCAACCGGGTGATTTATAAAGAAAACAAAATTTATTGCTTAGTTTCTGAGGCTGGGAAGTCCAAAGTCCATCTGGTGGTGGTGACAGTGACCCAGGGGTCTCGCATTGCAAGATGGTGGGAGCAGAGGGAGCAGAGAGAGAGTACTCTCATGTGCTCTTCATTTAAAGCCCTCAGAGCCACGCCCCTGACCACCATTTTTAATCCATTCACTACTGCACAGTCCTACAGTCCTATCACCTCTCAAGGCCCCACCTTTCAAATACCATAATAGGATTTCCCACCCTCTTACAGTCACAGTGAGAACCAAGTTTCTTTCTTTTCTTTTTTTTTTTAAAGATGACCGGTAAGGGGATCTCAACCCTTGACTTGGTGTTGTCAGCACCACGCTCAGCCAGTGAGCGAACCGGCCATCCCTATATGGGATCCGAACCCAGGGCCTTGGTGTTACCAGCACCACCCTCTCCTGAGTGAGCCACCAGCCGCCCGAGAACCAAGTTTCTAATACATAAAACCCGAGGACACAATTCAAGCTTCAATGAAGTTTTGGGGAAACAATTCAACCCACTACAGCGGGGGGTTTAAGTCCTCCGGGCTGTACTCGTGTCCTTTGGTCCTTGGTTGAGCCCTGAGTGTAGTCTCTGTTGATTGGCGCCCTAGCTGGTGGGAGCTCATTGGTCCATCCCCCAGCGTGGGGGCGGAGCTTCCGGTCGAACTGTCTTCCTCTCCTGTGGCTGCTTTTGCGCATGTGCGAGCCTAGCTCCTGAGGGAACCGGTTTTCCTCTTCCCGCTCTTATCTTGTACTAACTTCCTGCTACAGCGAGGCACGGAGGAGGCAGCCGCTGAGCAAATGCGGAGCTGCGAGGGACCGCGCAAGTGGTCGCCCTGCCCTCGCCCGGGGTCTCGGGCAAGGTCACGAAGCCTGCCCTCTTGTGCCTGCATTTTGTCATCTTCAGTGTGGGCGCCACAGCAGTGCCCGCCTCCCCGGGCCGTGTGAGGGTGAGGGAGGTGACGCCCGGAAAGAATTTCGGGAAGCACCTGACACATAGTGAGCACTCGGTGAATGAGGGTCGGAGGTCTGGGGGCCACAGGGGCACAGAAGACAGATCTGCAGCGCGAAGCTGGACGTCTTGGGCTTCTGAACGATGCGTCTGCAGGGCGATTCCCCCACCCCCGGCTCTTGCTAACAGGCTGCATAGTTACAAGCTTCTGGGTGGGTCCGTGATGCTGGAGGATTAACTGAGCAGAGATCAGTCCGCTGTGAGCCTGGTTCCGGCCCAGCGTTGGGATTTCATCAGCGGTCGGCGGCGCTGCGCTTGCTCCAACTCCTCTTCCTGGCAACGCGGGCTGGATTTATTTGGTGCAGATGTTTCTGCAGCAGACACTGTGAATAATGGCCCTCGAGGGCCTGTTGGAAGGTAGAGCCAACAAGCGGACAGCTGTGGCTGCAGGGGGTGAATTTCCCACCAACCTCACGTCAATAAAGCCTCTCAGGCTCCAGAGCCCCCCAGTATCTCTGGGCCAGTCTCTTCGGTTTGTGCCCTGACCTCAGGCAGGACTTTGTTTACGGTGATTGGGATAGGCTTTGGAGTGAGATGGTCTGTCCGGCTGATGTGGCCATGGCCATCTGAATGAGCCCTGAAGACAAGGGCAGGGGGCATTGGCCTCTGTGGAGGCTGGGGAGAGGCTGGGCCAGGCCTGGGTGGAGTCGGGTTCAGGGTAAAACTCCAGACAGTGTGGTCTCTGTGAATGGCACCCCCTGAAGTTGGGCAGTACCCAACCTGCCTGACTGTACATGGCCACCCCATGTCTGGGCTACTGGTTTGTGGAATAGTGTTTCAAAGCAACTTAGGAACACTGAGGAAAGCACTGAAGAGTGGAGGAAAAAGCTGGAGATATGTGGGCAGAGCAGACGGCAGAGAACCCAGCCTCTCTGCTAAAGCTGAGGACCTCAGGCAAAGCTGTCTTGGAGACCCTGCTGTTTCATCTGTAACAGGGAAAATCAGACATGCCTCACTCACTGCCCAGGGTTACTGGGAGGATTATTAGAGCTGGGGTTGGTAGAATCTTTGTGAACTCCTGAGTGGGTGGATGAGTTATTGCTCTAGTTTTCTATTCTCTGGAGCTTGATCCAGACGGGAGTTGTAGGTTCTCTGAATCACAACCGGCCCTGGGAAGGCCCTAGAGCAGTCACTGCTTCTGCACAAGAGTTTGGTTTTCTGGGGCTTCTTGGGGACTGGAGCCAGCATGAGAAAGAGCCCTACACAGTGGGTGTGGGGGCTTCAGGGGGTCCCACAGGAGCCTTAGAAGCTAAGCCTCCTTCCACATAGCCTCCTGTTCCTGGGTGGTTGACCAGGGCAAAGCTGGCTGCAGCAGGCTCTGAGCAGCCGCAGCTGGGAGTCCGATCTGGCAGGTGTTTATAGGCAGGGCTCCACTCAGTGTCCCCAGGTGGCATCAGTGCACGCTGGCAGCGGGCCACAGTCCCATTGTCAACACAAACTCTCAAAACCAGCATGATTTCCTTTCTCCCCTCTGTCTCTCCTGATAAAATATGATGCCGATTCTCTTTCTACTGTAGAGTCTTTCTCCATGTATCACTATGTTTTGGTGTCATAAATGTCCATGAACTGAGCTGGTGAAGAGAGAATTCTTGGGGGCCTGGGGTGTGACAAGTGATGATTGTCAGTACTTATAGCGCAGCATCTTTTTGTATTCCTATGACATATATTATTCCTAATTACCCTCACGTGACAACATGGCCTGGTTGGTNAGATAACGAACAGCTCAGCCACTCCAAGTTTCCTCATGCTTCTTTGTAATCTCTCCCCACTTCCCCACTCCTCATTCCGAACAAGCACTGGCACTATAGATGAGTTTGCATTTTCTAGAATCTTCTGTAAATAGAATTTTACCAGTTAGTACTGTTTGTTTTGTACACCGGCCTCTTTTCAGTTTCTTGGAACTGCCCCCATCCTGCAGTGCTGGGGCCTGACCTTCCCTCTTTCTAGGTCCTCTCCCCACCCTGGTTAACATCCTTCAGCTCTCATCAGTTCCTTAGAAAAGCCTTCCTTGACCCCCAGGTGTGCTGGGAGGCGTCCCCTACGACACTCTTTGTGAGCCCTGCTCAGCACAGGGGCAACTTCACATCGCCCCCGGGACTGATTAATGCCCACCTGACCACCAGGCCTGTGATGGATCCTACTCACTGTTTTATCCCTGGCACCTGGCACAAGTGTTGTTAAGGGAAATCGAGCAGTTCTGCTGGCTAAATCTGAATTCTTGGTGTCCCGAACAAGGAATTGGAGGAGACACGCCGGAAGTGAAAAGCAAAGGACGGTTTTATTTAGCAAAGCCAGAATACACTGCAGAGAGGATAGAGTGGGCCTGGGTGACAGACAGTGGCTCACGAGCGCTGATAGTTACATTTGCAGGTGTGTCAATCTGTTTTTGTTGCTTATAACAAAATACCTGCAACCGGGTGATTTAGGGGGTTTAAGTCCTCCGGGCTGTACTCGTGTCCTTTGGTCCTTGGTTGAGCCCTGAGTGTAGTCTCTGTTGATTGGCGCCCTAGCTGGTGGGAGCTCATTGGTCCATCCCCCAGCGTGGGGGCGGAGCTTCCGGTCGAACTGTCTTCCTCTCCTGTGGCTGCTTTTGCGCATGTGCGAGCCTAGCTCCTGAGGGAACCGGTTTTCCTCTTCCCGCTCTTATCTTGTACTAACTTCCTGCTACAGCGAGGCACGGAGGAGGCAGCCGCTGAGCAAATGCGGAGCTGCGAGGGACCGCGCAAGTGGTCGCCCTGCCCTCGCCCGGGGTCTCGGGCAAGGTCACGAAGCCTGCCCTCTTGTGCCTGCATTTTGTCATCTTCAGTGTGGGCGCCACAGCAGTGCCCGCCTCCCCGGGCCGTGTGAGGGTGAGGGAGGTGACGCCCGGAAAGAATTTCGGGAAGCACCTGACACATAGTGAGCACTCGGTGAATGAGGGTCGGAGGTCTGGGGGCCACAGGGGCACAGAAGACAGATCTGCAGCGCGAAGCTGGACGTCTTGGGCTTCTGAACGATGCGTCTGCAGGGCGATTCCCCCACCCCCGGCTCTTGCTAACAGGCTGCATAGTTACAAGCTTCTGGGTGGGTCCGTGATGCTGGAGGATTAACTGAGCAGAGATCAGTCCGCTGTGAGCCTGGTTCCGGCCCAGCGTTGGGATTTCATCAGCGGTCGGCGGCGCTGCGCTTGCTCCAACTCCTCTTCCTGGCAACGCGGGCTGGATTTATTTGGTGCAGATGTTTCTGCAGCAGACACTGTGAATAATGGCCCTCGAGGGCCTGTTGGAAGGTAGAGCCAACAAGCGGACAGCTGTGGCTGCAGGGGGTGAATTTCCCACCAACCTCACGTCAATAAAGCCTCTCAGGCTCCAGAGCCCCCCCAGTATCTCTGGGCCAGTCTCTTCGGTTTGTGCCCTGGCCTCAGGCAGGACTTTGTTTACGGTGATTGGGATAGGCTTTGGAGTGAGATGGTCTGTCCGGCTGATGTGGCCATGGCCATCTGAATGAGCCCTGAAGACAAGGGCAGGGGGCATTGGCCTCTGTGGAGGCTGGGGAGAGGCTGGGCCAGGCCTGGGTGGAGTCGGGTTCAGGGTAAAACTCCAGACAGTGTGGTCTCTGTGAATGGCACCCCCTGAAGTTGGGCAGTACCCAACCTGCCTGACTGTACATGGCCACCCCATGTCTGGGCTACTGGTTTGTGGAATAGTGTTTCAAAGCAACTTAGGAACACTGAGGAAAGCACTGAAGAGTGGAGGAAAAAGCTGGAGATATGTGGGCAGAGCAGACGGCAGAGAACCCAGCCTCTCTGCTAAAGCTGAGGACCTCAGGCAAAGCTGTCTTGGAGACCCTGCTGTTTCATCTGTAACAGGGAAAATCAGACATGCCTCACTCACTGCCCAGGGTTACTGGGAGGATTATTAGAGCTGGGGTTGGTAGAATCTTTGTGAACTCCTGAGTGGGTGGATGAGTTATTGCTCTAGTTTTCTATTCTCTGGAGCTTGATCCAGACGGGAGTTGTAGGTTCTCTGAATCACAACCGGCCCTGGGAAGGCCCTAGAGCAGTCACTGCTTCTGCACAAGAGTTTGGTTTTCTGGGGCTTCTTGGGGACTGGAGCCAGCATGAGAAAGAGCCCTACAGAGTGGGTGTGGGGGCTTCAGGGGGCCCCACAGGAGCCTTAGAAGCTAAGCCTCCTTCCACATAGCCTCCTGTTACTGGGTGGTTGACCAGGGCAAAGCTGGCTGCAGCAGGCTCTGAGCAGCCGCAGCTGGGAGTCCGATCTGGCAGGTGTTTATAGGCAGGGCTCCACTCAGTGTCCCCAGGTGGCATCAGTGCACACTGGCAGCGGGCCACAGTCCCGTTGTCAACACAAACTCTCTCTCAAAACCAGCATGATTTCCTTTCTTCCCTCTGTCTCTCCTGATAAAATATGATGCCGATTCTCTTTCTACTGTAGAGTCTTTCTCCATGTATCACTATGTTTTGGTGTCATAAATGTCCATGAACTGAGCTGGTGAAGAGAAAATTCTTGGGGGGCTGGGGTGTGACAAGTGATGATTGTCAGTACTTATAGCGCAGCATCTTTTTGTATTCCTATGACATATATTATTCCTAATTACCCTCACGTGACAACATGGCCTGGTTGGTATTAGCATCCCCATTTTCCAGAGGAGGAAACTCAGGCATAAGGAGGTGAGGGAATCAGACAGAGGTGTTCTGAGTCCGGGGCCCAGATGCTTTACAACTCAGTGGGATAAGGGGACATCTTCAGGCTGGGCTCCCCCGGGCTTCATCTGAAAGGGGTGTTGGCACATTCCCCTTCTACCACCTCTTTTCTTTAAAGGGCCACCTCTTCCAAGAAGCTTCCAGAACTTTGCATGTGCAGGGCCACACTGTTTACAGATACTCTCCTTTATTCCTTATTGATTGGCCTCCCACACTGCTCAGGCAGTCATAACAGAACACCACAGACTGGGGGACTTACACGACAGACATTCGTTTTCCCACAGTTCTGGAGGCTGCAAGTCCATGATCAAGGTGCTGGCAGGGTTAGTTTCTGGTGAGGCCTCTCTCCCTGGCTTGTGGCAGATGGCTGTGCTCACACGGCCTTTCCTCTGTGCGTGCTGGGAGGAGGAGGGGGAGAGGGGGTGGGGAAAAGTGAGAGGGTGGGGAAAAGGGGATGGGACAGGGAGAGGGAGGGAACGTGAGCTCTGGTGTCTCTTCCTCTTCTTATGAGGGTACCAATCCTACTAGGTTAGGGTAGTACTTATGACCTCATTTAACCTTAGTCACCTCCTTAAAGGCCTTATCTCAAATATAATCACATCGCTGGGTTAGGGCTTCAACATATGAACTGGGGAGGGGACACAATTCAGTCAGCAACATATGTCCAGCCAAAGGTGCTGATGGACCTGGAAGGGACTATGATGGGACCAAGATGAAGGAAAGGGAGGGGAAAGCTTGCAGGCCAGCAGGAAAGGAGAACTCTAGAGTGGGCAGGAGGCACTCAGCTATGCAGGGGAACTGCCAGAGAGAGTGGCAGGTTTCCGGTGGCCATGGGAATCCTGCGCTGTGGCGCTTTGACCCTTGCTCCGTGTGTGACCTTGTGCTCATGACTGAACCCCTCTGAGCCTCTATTGTGTCATCTAGAAAGTGGGAATAATAGTGGCACCTGCCTCACCAGGTGGCTTGGAGGGTGACACTAGGTGGTTTATGCAGAAGGCTCGGCAGCATCCGTGGTGAGTGGTCAGTAAGCACTGGGCATTGGGGATGCCCATGACAACATTGGGTCCCTAGAGCACATGCCCTCGAATGCCAGTGTGAGGCAGGCACTGGGTGGCGAGCAACCTGCACGTCTCAGTGAGGGACTGGAGGAGGAGAGGCAGGCAGAGGGGACACACGTGAGACTTGCCTTGGGGTCCCTCAAGGCCAAGGAGAGGCAGGGTCTGGGCAGGCGAATAAGGAAAGCGTTCAGGGAGCTGTTTCAGTTTATTTTTATTTATTTATTTATTAAAAAGATGACCGGTAAGGGGATCTCAACCCTTGGCTTGGTGTTGTCAGCACCACGCTCAGCCAGTGAGCAAACCGGCCATCCCTATATAGGATCCGAACCCGTGGCCTTGGTGTTATCAGCACCGCACTCTACCGAGTGAGCCACGGGCCGGCCTGAGCCGTTTCAGTTTAGAATGTGACAATTACCTCGAGACAGGAGCAGCCCCTGTTGGAGGGTCACAGGCCAGAGCCAGGGAGTACATGGGGGCCTAGTCCTCATGTCCTTCCCTGGACATTTCTCACCTTTCGCCTTAGCGTTTCCCCTTCTCATCTGACAGGTAAGGCAGAGCTCCAAAATGTGGTGCTACTCAATGGAGGGGGTGGCATTCATGAGCCACTGAGTCATTTTATTCTTTTTATTTTATTTATTTATGTTTTTCATTGTACATGCTTATGGGGTACAGTTTATTGTTTCAGTACATGCATATATTTTACACTGGTCCAATCAGAATAGTGTATTTATCACTTAAATATTTATCATTTTTGTGTGGTTATAACATTCAAGATCCTCTTTCCTGGCCATCTTGAAATATTGTCACCCTAGAGCACTGCACTTCTTCCTATCTAACTGTAACTTTGTATTGTGTGCCAGTCTACCAACCTCTCCCCAGGGGCACAGCCCCCACCCCCACCTCTGGTAACCACTGTTCTACTCTCTATTTCTTTTCTTTTTTTATCTTTTTAATTTATTTTTTGTTAATTGACCCATGATATATTGTATATATTTATGGAGTACAGTGTGATATTTGGGTACATTTATAGAGTGTGCAGTGATCATATCAGGGTATTTAGCATATCCATCACCTCAAACATTCGTTACCTCTGTGTGTTAGAA
>NW_007728103.1:294335-305591 GCF_000696425.1 Galeopterus variegatus | reverse complement strand
GGGTATTTAGCATATCCATCACCTCAAACATTCGTTACCTCTGTGTGTTAGAAACATTCAAAATCCTGTCAATTAGCTACTTGAAGTTAAACACTAATTTGTTGTTGGCTGTTGTCACCCTGTATGGCTATAGAATACTAGATCTTATTTTTCCTAACTCTCTACAGTTTTGTATTTTTTGAAAAATAAATGAGATTAAAATTTTTTGGTCAAAGCACAAAGATCCTTCTGTGTGATTTATTGTAATCAGGGTCATTTTAAAGAATGGGTTCTTGAAAGCTAAAGCACTGGAGTGTTCTATGAATCAGAATAATACACACTTCTGCCCATGGCTGCCACTTACCTGAGAGCCATGAGTGACGCGTTTGAGAGGCCAAGAGCGCACCAAGTTCCAGGGTCCAGAGCTGTCACTTGATAAGCTGAGGCTACAGGTGATCAGCTCTGGGATACTGTTTTAAAGGGATGCCCCTGCTTAGGATGGTCCAATGTCCATCTGAAGAGCTCCCTAGGAAGTTTTCTGTGACTCTTCATGGGGAGACCTCATGGGGAATAACACAGGCACAGGTCATGGATCTGTCAGGATGTTTTCTATGGGTTGAACCAACTGCATTGTTTCCAAATCCCCAAGGGTTGGGGCAAGGATACCGCTTGTCAAAGCTCCTTCTGCTCCCAGTGTGAGATGGTGTCCCCATGGCTGGGGACAGTATGGATTTCACGTCTTCCTCTTGCTACCTTGCTCAGCACCACGCCGGCCCAATGAAGAGGCAGGTGGTGTGGTGCTTTTCCTGCCAGGTGGCTTCATCGAGGGGATAAAGAGGCTCCAGGTTTCCCCTCATGCTGTGTGTGTGTGTTTCTGTCTAGGACTGGGTGAAACTCAAAGGGAACTTTCCTGGAATTTCAGAGGAATTTCTTGGCAGAACCTTTTCTTGGGAAGGAGGCAACCCCGAGGCTTGGAGTCAGGCGTGCGAGGATGGGCTTTTCTGTGGTCTGACTGGCTGGAAGACATGTTCTTCTCTCCCTTCCATGAAGCCCTAAGCCCAGCCTTGCATTAGATGCACCTGTCTTCAGAGCTGAGCGTAGCTTTGCCCCTTGCTCAACTCCCGAAGCCCTTGGGCTGACTCCTACCTGAGACGATGAGGCTTCCCCTGGTGAGTGCTTCCTGTGGACATGCATGTGCTTGATGCACAGGAAGTCTCCCTCCCAGTAGCCCCGTGTGGAAGGTACGGTTCCTTTCTGCATTTCCTACATGTGAAAGTGGAGGCCCAGACAAGTTGTTTAACCACCTGAGGTCACACAGCTAAAATAGGTGGAGTCAGGATTAGAATCCAGACTTTGCAACTTGAAGTGTGGCTGTGGACCAGAGTTTCCTTGGCTGTCCCCCACCTCCTCCCCAAGTTCCTAAAAGGCCCTTGCTGTCCTCTGGCCTCTCAGCTGCCGCACATGTGCTTCCTTAGCTGGAATGTCCGTCCACCTGGCTAACTTCCGTTTGTTCTCAGGACCTGGTTCAGTGACTGCCTCCTCCAGGAAGCTCTCCCTGACCACCTCCATCCCCAAAGTCCAGGCTGGGTGCTTCCTGCCAGCAGATGGCCAACCATGGCTGTTGTAACTGGGGCTCTGCTTGTCCGTCTCCTCCACCAGTGCAAGCATCTTGAAGGCAGGGCCTGCTTATATGTTGAATGAGTGCCTGGTTAACTCGTGTCTCTTGCTGCAGTATCTGGGATTATCAACCCTTTCTTTCTGGTTAGCAATGCGGCCTGGTTGCTGAGGTTTCATTCTTCCTCGCCTCCCTGTGCCTCAGTTTCTCATCTCAAATTTGAGGATCATCATAGTTCATCCTGGTAGCATCGTCCTGAGGCTTAAATAAGTGAATCCAGGGAAAACACTTAGAATAGCCCTGGCCCTGTGTGAGCTGTCATTATCCTGCCAGGTGCTCTTTATACCAGAGGAGGGTGGGGAGGCTCTGCCCTAGGCTGACCTACTTCTCCCACAGGCACTAGTCTTTTGGTGAATGACTCAGCATTTTGAAATCTGACTTCTTTTTTAAGGAGCCAGATCATTCTCTCATCATACCAAAAATATTTGGCAAGGTTAAATGCTAAATCTGTGTGTGTGTGTGTGTGTGTGTGTGTGTGTGTGTGGCAGGGGTGGGGAGGCTGAGGAGGAGAATGTGGACACAGGAGGTGCCTGGAATTGGGTGTAAAATAGGCCTGGAAGTAATGCTCCTGCTGCAGATCTGTAGACGCACCAGCTTGCAGTCCCACGAATAGAAAGCGCCCTGAGGTCATCCCACAGAAGGGCAAATGGGTCTTCCATGGGGGACTATAAACTCCCAGAAGGCAGAGTTTTTCTCTCCTTTACTGTTATACTCTCTCTTGCAGAGTTTTCCAAATTCTACTTTGCAGAGACGAACCCTACCAGAGAGACTCTGAGAAGAGGGTTCTGTGGTCACATAAATGTGGGACAGCAATCCTGTATCCACCCGTGGGCATTAGCATGCTAAAGGCCCTGAGAAGTCCTGCAATAAAGTAGTCCATATAACTCTGTTTAACCCAGCGTTTCCCTGATTCCTTGACCATGGAGTACCTTTTCACGTAATATTTTTACATGATGCACTCATCAACATCCTGTAGTTCCAAAACACACTTTGGGAAACTCTCCCAAAGTGACTGGCAAATGGTTCATATTCACGATTGAATCTACTTTTTGAAACTTAAAAATATTAGTTAAATCTATATTGGTGTCCTAGAGCTGCTGTAACAAAGTACAACAAACTGGGTGGCTTAAAATAACAGAAATTTGTCTCACAGTTCTAGAGGCTAGAAGCCCAAAAGACAGGTGTCAGCGGGGTCTTGTTCCTTCTGAAACCTGTAGAGGAAGATCCTTCCTTGCTATTTCAGCTTCTGGTGGTGGTCGGCAGTCCTCAGTGTTTCTTGGCTTGTGGAAGCATCACCCAATCTCTGCCTCCATCTTCACATGGCTGTGTTCCCTCTGTGTTTCTGCCTCTGTGTTTCTTCTCTTCTTATGAAGACACCAGTCATATTGGATTAAAGGCCCACCCTCCTCCAGTATGACCCCACCTTAACTGATTACATCTGCCATGTCCCTGTGTTTACATCAGATCACATTTGAGGTAGTGGGAATTAAGACTTCACATATCTTTTTTGGGGACACAATTCAAACCATGGAAAAAGCCCTTCCATGGTGGGTGGCTCTGGGTTGGGAGTTAAATGTAATCATCCAGAAAGCTGCTTTCTCCACCTTCCAAGACCAGGTAGTGATGTCATCTTGTAAAAGTAATTAGCAGGTGTTGAGTGTCTACTTGTAGGAATGCTGGTCTGTACTCCTTCAATCCTCCTGGCCTTTGGGGCTTTGGCTTTGATAGTTATATTTTTTGCCCTGCACAAGTTGCTTAGCAATTAAGGGAGGGACAGGAACAGAATGCTATGCTTGAGATAAAGGGAGTGAGTGAGTGACACTGGGGAGTGATACAGCAACCCCAAAGATAAGCAACAGGAGGCTGCAGACCTCCTGGGAATCTTGAGCTTCTGCAGCCTTTCATAGCTGCACCTAGCTCCACTTTTGTCTCTAAGTCACTTATGAACCTCAGTTCTCCCCACCTGGGGTGCAGAGAAAGCAGCTGCACAAGCACTTGTATTGATTGATATTCTGCCTGATCCCTGTGAGTAACCACCATAAATAATAATAATAATAATGATAATAATAATAATAAACTCCTTATGAACCATATGGAGTTGCTGCTTCATTCTTTGGTATCTGGATATCCTTCACTTTTGTGGGCATTATTCTGTTAGCTCACACACGGACATTACTGCATGCCAGTCACTGTGCTGAGTGCTTTACACACACCATCTCATGGAGCCTTACTGAAGTCCTGAGAGCTGGGTTCTATTACTATCCTTGTTTGGTGGGTGAGCAGGTTAAGTGACAGAGTTGACACAGCTAGACAGTGAAGAGGTGTGTGTGCCACACTGCCCTGGCTTTATGCTCTGCACTGTGTGGCTTCAGGCGGACACAAGTAGTTGGGCTTCANGGGGGGGGGGCAGGGGTGGGGAGGCTGGGGAGGAGAATGTGGACACAGGAGGTGCCTGGAATTGGTGTAAAATAGGCCTGGAAGTCATTCTCCTGCTGCAGATCTGTAGACCCACCAGCTTGCAGTCCCACGAATTGAAAGCGCCCTGAGATTATCCCACAGAAGGGCAAATGGGTCTTCCATGGGGGACTATAAACTCCCAGAAGGCAGAGTTTTTCTCTCCTTTACTGTTATACTCTCTCTTGCAGAGTTTTCCAAATTCTACTTTGCAGAGACGAACCCTACCAGAGGGACTCTGAGAAGAGGGTTCTGTGGTCACATAAATGTGGGACAGCAATCTTGTATCCACTCGTGGGTATTAGCATGCTAAAGGCCCTGAGAAGTCCTGCAATAAAGTAGTCCATATAACTCTGTTTAACCCAGCGTTTCCCTGATTCCCTGACCATGGAACCCCTTTTCACGTAATATTTTTACATGATGCACTCATCAACATCCTGTAGTTCCAAAACACACTTTGGGAAACTCTCCCAAAGTGACTGGCACATGGTTCATATTCATGGTTGAATCTACTTTTTGAAACTTAAAAATATCAGTTAAATCTATATTAGTGTCCTAGAGCTGCTGTAACAAAGTACAACAAACTGGGTGGCTTAAAACAACAGAAATTTGTCTCACAGTTCTAGAGGCTAGAAGCCCAAAAAACAGGTGTCAGTGGGGTCTTGTTCCTTCTGAAACCCGTAGAGGAAGATCCTTCCTTGCTATTCCAGCTTCTGGTGGTGGTCGGCAGTCCTCGGTGTTTCTTGGCTTGTGGAAGCATCACCCAATCTCTGTCTCCATGGCTGTCTTCGCTCTGTGTGTCTGCTTCTGTGTTTCTTCTCCTCTTCTTATGAAGACACCAGTCATATTGGATTAAAGGCCCACCCTACTCCAATATGACCCCACCTTAACTAATTACATCTGCCATATCCCTGTGTTTACATCAGATCACATTTGAGGTAGTGGGAATTAAGACTTCACATATCTTTTTTGGGGACACAATTCAACCCATGGAAAAAGCCCTTCCATGGTGGGTGGCTCTGGGTTGGGAGTTAAATGTAACCATCCAGAAAGCTGCTTTCTCCACCTTCCAAGACCTGGTAGTGATGCCATCATGTAAAAGTAATGAGCATGTGTTGAGTGTCTACTTGTAGGAATGCTGGTCTGTACTCATTCAATCCTCCTGGCCTTTGGGGCTTTGGCTTTAATAGTTACAATTTTTGCCCTGCACAAGTTGCTTAGCAACTAAGGGAGGGACAGGAACAGAATGCTATGCTTCAGATACAGGGAGTGACACTGGGAAGTGATACAGTAACCCCAAAGATAAGCAACAGGAGGCTGCAGACCTCCCGGGAATCTTGAGCTTCTGCAGCCTTTCATAGCTGAACCTTGCTCCACTTTTGTCTCTAAGTCACTTATAAACCTCAGTTCTACCTGCCTGGGGTGCAGAGAAAGCAGTTGCACAAGCACTTCTATTGATCGATATTCTGCCTGATCCCTGTGAGTAACCACCCATAAATAATAATAATAATAATGATAATAATAATAATAAACTCCTTATGAACCATATGGAGTTGCTGCTTCATTCTTTGGTATCTGGATATCTTTCACTTTTGTGGGCATTATACTGTTAGCTCACACGCGGACATTACTGCATGCCAGTCACTGTGCTGAGTGCTTTACATACACCATCTCATGGAGCCTTACTGAAGTCCTGAGAGCTGGGTTCTATTACTATCCTTGTTTGATGGGTGAGCAGGTTAAGTGACAGAGTTGACACAGCTAGACAGTGAAGAGGTGTGTGTGCCAAGCTGCCCTGGCTTTATGCTCTGCACTGTGTGGCTTCAGGCGGACACAAGTAGTTGGGCTTCAGATGGAGACCCTAAGCTTCCACCAGATGCCTCTTCCATTTTCTCACTTTTTTCTTTTTTTTTTTGTCTTCATATATTTACTATTGCCTGTTTGGATTTGATATTTAGTGAATTTTTCTCTAGACTTTTTGCCCACTTTTCTGTTGTCTTCCTATTATCAACTTGTGAGAATTCTTTATATAGGACAGATGTTAACTCTTTATCCCTTGTATGTATTGTAAATATTTTTCCCACTCAACAATTTGTCTGTTTATTTAATTTACTATATATTTTTACCACTCAGAAATGTTTAACATTTTTGGTTAAAATATNGGGGGGGGGGCAGGGGTGGGGAGGCTGGGGAGGAGAATGTGGACACAGGAGGTGCCTGGAATTGGTGTAAAATAGGCCTGGAAGTCATTCTCCTGCTGCAGATCTGTAGACCCACCAGCTTGCAGTCCCACGAATTGAAAGCGCCCTGAGATTATCCCACAGAAGGGCAAATGGGTCTTCCATGGGGGACTATAAACTCCCAGAAGGCAGAGTTTTTCTCTCCTTTACTGTTATACTCTCTCTTGCAGAGTTTTCCAAATTCTACTTTGCAGAGACGAACCCTACCAGAGAGACTCTGAGAAGAGGGTTCTGTGGTCACATAAATGTGGGACAGCAATCCTGTATCCACCCGTGGGCATTAGCATGCTAAAGGCCCTGAGAAGTCCTGCAATAAAGTAGTCCATATAACTCTGTTTAACCCAGCGTTTCCCTGATTCCTTGACCATGGAGTACCTTTTCACGTAATATTTTTACATGATGCACTCATCAACATCCTGTAGTTCCAAAACACACTTTGGGAAACTCTCCCAAAGTGACTGGCAAATGGTTCATATTCACGATTGAATCTACTTTTTGAAACTTAAAAATATTAGTTAAATCTATATTGGTGTCCTAGAGCTGCTGTAACAAAGTACAACAAACTGGGTGGCTTAAAATAACAGAAATTTGTCTCACAGTTCTAGAGGCTAGAAGCCCAAAAGACAGGTGTCAGCGGGGTCTTGTTCCTTCTGAAACCTGTAGAGGAAGATCCTTCCTTGCTATTTCAGCTTCTGGTGGTGGTCGGCAGTCCTCAGTGTTTCTTGGCTTGTGGAAGCATCACCCAATCTCTGCCTCCATCTTCACATGGCTGTGTTCCCTCTGTGTTTCTGCCTCTGTGTTTCTTCTCTTCTTATGAAGACACCAGTCATATTGGATTAAAGGCCCACCCTCCTCCAGTATGACCCCACCTTAACTGATTACATCTGCCATGTCCCTGTGTTTACATCAGATCACATTTGAGGTAGTGGGAATTAAGACTTCACATATCTTTTTTGGGGACACAATTCAAACCATGGAAAAAGCCCTTCCATGGTGGGTGGCTCTGGGTTGGGAGTTAAATGTAATCATCCAGAAAGCTGCTTTCTCCACCTTCCAAGACCAGGTAGTGATGTCATCTTGTAAAAGTAATTAGCAGGTGTTGAGTGTCTACTTGTAGGAATGCTGGTCTGTACTCCTTCAATCCTCCTGGCCTTTGGGGCTTTGGCTTTGATAGTTATATTTTTTGCCCTGCACAAGTTGCTTAGCAATTAAGGGAGGGACAGGAACAGAATGCTATGCTTGAGATAAAGGGAGTGAGTGAGTGACACTGGGGAGTGATACAGCAACCCCAAAGATAAGCAACAGGAGGCTGCAGACCTCCTGGGAATCTTGAGCTTCTGCAGCCTTTCATAGCTGCACCTAGCTCCACTTTTGTCTCTAAGTCACTTATGAACCTCAGTTCTCCCCACCTGGGGTGCAGAGAAAGCAGCTGCACAAGCACTTGTATTGATTGATATTCTGCCTGATCCCTGTGAGTAACCACCATAAATAATAATAATAATAATGATAATAATAATAATAAACTCCTTATGAACCATATGGAGTTGCTGCTTCATTCTTTGGTATCTGGATATCCTTCACTTTTGTGGGCATTATTCTGTTAGCTCACACACGGACATTACTGCATGCCAGTCACTGTGCTGAGTGCTTTACACACACCATCTCATGGAGCCTTACTGAAGTCCTGAGAGCTGGGTTCTATTACTATCCTTGTTTGGTGGGTGAGCAGGTTAAGTGACAGAGTTGACACAGCTAGACAGTGAAGAGGTGTGTGTGCCACACTGCCCTGGCTTTATGCTCTGCACTGTGTGGCTTCAGGCGGACACAAGTAGTTGGGCTTCAGATGGAGACCCTAAGCTTCCACCAGATGCCTCTTCCATTTTCTCACTTTTTTCTCTTTTTTTTTTGTCTTCATATATTTACTATTGCCTGTTTGGATTTGATATTTAGTGAATTTTTGTCTAGACTTTTTGCCCACTTTTCTGTTGTCTTCCTATTATCAACTTGTGAGAATTCTTTATAAAGGACAGATGTTAACTCCTTATCCCTTGTATGTATTGTAAATATTTTTCCCACTCAACAATTTGTCTACTTATTTAATTTACTATATATTTTTACCACTCAGAAATGTTTAACATTTTTGGTTAAAATATGTCTTTAAGGGTCAGCCTGTGGCTCACTTGGGAGAGTGCGGTGCTGATAACACCAAGGCCACTGGTTTGGATCCCTATATAGGGATGGCCGGTTTGCTCACTTGGGAGAGCGTGGTGCTGACAACAACATGTCAATGGTTAAGATCCCCTTACCGGTCATCTTAAAAAAATATATATATGGGGGCTGGCCCGTGGCTCACTTGGAAGAGTGCGGTGCTGATAATGCCAAGGCCATGGGTTCAGATCCCATATAGGGATGGCTGGTTGGCTCACTGGCTGAGTGTGGTGCTGACAACACCAAGCCAAGGACTGAGATCCCCTTACCATTCATCTTTAAAAAAATAAAAATAAAAATATGTCTTTATCTTCTCAGTACAACCTGGTCCCAAAGATAATAGATTTTGAATTTCCTGTAGCCATTAAAAAAGTTTCCCCAATGCCTAGGCTATGTTTCATGTCTCCTAAATTACATGATTTTTATTGTTTAATTTTTCACATGTAAACATATAATCCGTCTAGAATTTATTTTTGCAAATTGTTTGAGGTAGCGGTCCAATGGTGTTTTATTCCAGAAAGATGACCACCTGGACCAGCACCATTTGTTAAATAAACTGTCCTTTCCCATCAAATTTCCACTCATTCAGTTTTATCCAGGGGGGATAAAGCTGAGAAGGTGCCATGGAGGAGGTGGGATTTTGGGAGCTGCAGGAATGTTGGGATGAGATACTTTGGTGAGGGAGGGGCCTATGGGAGGGGGAAGGGAATAGGGGACAGGTGTTCAGGGGTCAGAGCCAGGCAACATCGGGCTAACCCCTGCAGGATGGGGCATACCTGGAGGGTCCACCCTGGAGCTAAAGCTTCCAGCTGGGGTGGGGCCAGAGTTGTTGAAGCAGGGAGTCCCAGATGGACAGAGTGTGCCCATGACCATAGGGCATGGTTTCAAATGATTGTCACTGGAGATCTGGGGCGTTGATGGAAAGGCAGAGCACAAGGCTTGGGAACTGGGGAGGGGAACCAGAAGGATTCCCAGAGGCTGAAGAACCAACTAGGAAACAGGAGCTCCGTGCCTGTGACACATTCCACATGTGTAGCAGCTGGTGATGGTGCCCTGCCCATCTCACCCAATACTCATCCTCCCATGCATGCAGATGGGTCCTTCTTGGAAGCACCTACTACTAAGCCTGGGCATGTCCCAGAAATGCTAATAAATGACCTAATGCCTCCAGGAGCAGCCTTCAGCCCAGGATGGATGAACCCCGCCCCCCCAGCTTCCTTTCCCTTCTGGTGGGCAACCCTGAGGAGTGGGCTATGCCATCTCCCAGAGGTCTCCAGCAGGATTGGGCCCCAGTTGCCCAAAGTGATAACCTGCTCATGAACACCCCCTTCCCTGCCTCATTTCCCCACCTGTGTTTCCTGGGAGCACCTTTCAAAATACAGCCCCAGCACTCACGTCCTTATCTCAAGGTCAGCACTCCAGAGGGCTGGCAGGAGCCTGTGCCATCCCTCTTGCTTCAAGCACAGTTGGCCCCAGGGCTTGGGGAGTAGGGGAGTATGAGCCTGAGGGAAGGGAGGAGAGATTTGCAGACTTTGCCTTAGCATTGGAGGTTATAAGCAACAGAAACTTGACTAGCTCCAACAAGGGAAAAATGTTGGCTTATGGAAATGGAAAGTTCTGATGATAGCACTAGCTTGAGGCGTGGCTGGATCCAGGGGCTCAAACCAAGTCATCAGACCTCTGTCCATTTCTCAGCTTGGCTTTCCTGGTGGTTGGCTTTATTCTCAGGGGGTGGGGGTGTTCTCTACATGGTGCGCCTTGCCCCAGCTCCAGTTTTATATTCTGCCAGCTTAGCAACTCCAGTAGAAAGACTATGCCTCTTTTTCCAGTAATTTCAGCAAAAGTCTCAGCCCTGACTCTCACTGAGAAAAGCCCCAAGTAAAGGACAAATATATGAACCAATCTCAATGGCCAGGATAAGCAGAGGGAGTAAGCTGGTTGGCCAGGTCTGGTCCTGGGCTTGCTCATCCCTGGGTGATGGGAGTAGTCTCTGAGAACTAAATAGTCTGAGAATGGGGGCATTGTCTTCCCCAGGAAAGATAGGCTTCATTCCCTGCAGAATAGAGGATGGGGAGGTGAAAACAACAGATGAGGATGGGCAGGTTGGGTTAAGGAACAATTGAGAGAGGAAGGTAAAGAGTCACAGGGCAGGGGGAACAGAAAGAAAATTTAGATGACTTTCCTGTGGAGCCCAGGCTGTCAGATGCCAGCTCTGAAGAACTGTTATGAAAAGACAAGGATTTAAGAAGAAAAGGTTTGCTTTGTTTTGGGTTTGTTTTAAAACTTTTAATTTTAAAATAACTTTAGATTTATGTAAGACTTGCAAAGATAAAACAAGGAGTTCCTATATACTCTCATCCAGTTTCATGTGACCATCTTGCATAACCATAGGGCATTTATCAAAACTCAGAAATCAACATTGGTACATTATTATTATCTTAGTCCATTTTATGGCTTGTATCTGCCAGAGAAGTTGGTCAAGCTGCATCTGAGCTATGGCTGGGGCAGCTAAGGAGTGGTGCACCAGAAGAGGAGAGAAGAAATCCAAGGCAGCACTGGACAGTGATCCTGTGGAGGGTGTCCTGGAACCGTCCCCCAAAAGCCATTCTGTCCTCCTAGAGCCCTGGGCCTGTGATGGAAGGGGCAGCCTTGAAGATCTCTGAAATGCCTTTGGGGTTATTCTCCCACTTTCTTAATGAT
>NW_007728103.1:291431-293228 GCF_000696425.1 Galeopterus variegatus | reverse complement strand
TTACAGAAAAGGAACGTAGGTGGTTACAAAAAGAACAGTAACATAATTGTCATGGTGGGCATCCCTGTGGCTCACTTGGGAGAGTGAGGCGCTAGAAGCGCTGAGGCCACGGGTTCAGATCCTATATAGGGATGGCCGGTGTGCTCACTGGCTGAGCGTGGTGCAGACCACACCGTGCTGAGGGTTGCAATCCTGTTACTGGTCAAAAAAACCCCCCCTAAAACAAAGCATAATTGTTATGGCAATAGTCATTAGGTTTAGTTGTACCAAGGACATCTGCCCTTGGAGACAACAATTTTGCTCTGTTACAGTTCTTTATCTACAACAGAGACTTTAGCCTGGGGAAAGTTTCCTGTTGTTTGCAGGCTTAACATTTCTAATTTTTAAAAGTTAGGCTATACCTGAAACGACAGAGCTTTGGAAGCTGGGCCCTGTGAAATACATTTGCTTTATTAATGTTAGTACACTCCATAGTTCATGGCTCTTAAAGTCCTCCTTCCATAAAGTCCTTGGGCATGGACATAATTCAACCAAGTTCTTTTAAACATTATGACAAGGATGACCTTTATCAAGTTTCCAATAGTTTATTCCTCATTTCTGTCTAAGACCTTATCAGGATGGCCTTTACTGTCCATATTTGTAACATTCTGATCATGACAACCTAAGTAATCTCTAAGGCAATTCAGATTTTCCCTAAAGCTCTTGTCTTCTTCTGAGCCCTAATGAGAATTACTCTTAATGCTGTTTATGGTGATCTAGGCATTTTCTAGCCTGCTCCTCCAAATTCTTCCAGCCTCTATCCATTACCCAGTTCCAAAGCCATTACCACATTTTCAGGTATTTGTTATAGTAACACCCCACTTCTGGTACCAATTTTCTGACTTAGTTCATTTTATGTTGCTATAACAGAACACCACAGACTGGGTAATTTATAATAAACAGATATTTGTCTAAAGGTTCTGGAGGCTGGGAAGTCCAAGAGCATGGTGCTGTCATCTGGTGAGGGCTTTCATTCTGTGTCATAACATGGTGAAAGGTGGACAGGCAAGAGAGGGTGGAAGTGAGCAAGAGGGGGTGGAACTTGCTTTTATAACAAATTCACTCTTGTGATAACTAATGCATTCCCATGATAACAATTTATTTGTGAAGGCAGAGTACTCATGACCTAATCTCCTCTTAAAGTTCTCATCTCTCAACATTATTGCAGTGGGGATTAAATTGCCAACGCATGGACTTTGGGGGACACATTCAAAACCATAGCAATTCTTATTAACCAAAGTACAGACTTGATTCAAATATCCTTAGTTTTTCCCACTGTCGCTGTTTTCTGTTCAAGGATCTAATTTTAGGATCTCACAATGCTCTTAGTTGTCATGTCTCCTTAGTTTCTTACAGTCTGTGATAGTTTCTCTGTCTTTCCTCACCTTCCATTACCTGGACACTTTTGAATAGGAGCAGTCAGGTGTTTTATAGAATGTCCCTCAATTTGGGTTTGCCCGATGTCTTCTTATGTGTAGACTGAGGTTATTGATTTTGGGAAGAAGAGCACAGAGGTGACGTGTCCTCAGTCCATCATGTCAGGGGGTACAGGATATCAATGTGACTTATTATTGGGGATGTTAACCAGGTGATCTCTTGGTTCAGGTGCTGCCTGCCAGGTTTCTCTACTGTAAAGTAATATTTTCCCCTTTCCACACTCTATTTGGAATGCAGGGGTTTTGGATGAGTAGCAAACACCCTCTCTGCCCTTCCTGGTTCTCGCCCTTCTCAGGGCCAGGGCTCCAGCACATTTGCTGC
>NW_007728103.1:287866-290049 GCF_000696425.1 Galeopterus variegatus | reverse complement strand
TGGTTAGATTCAGGCCTTGGCTGCACCTTTATTAGCTTGGTGTGACCTTGAGCAAGTCACCCGAACTCCTGAGCCTAGTGTCCTCTGAGAAATGGGGTAATAATAGTGTAGCCATATAGCTCTGCAGCTCAGGGGCTATCTAACTTTGAGGTCATCAGGCATGACATCACAAAATTTTATACATGAAAGGTATTTTCTCTTTGGTTGAAGGAGGAGGAACAAGGTTGGTTCAAGGTGTGCCTGAGGCAGAGATGGGTGCTGGGGAGGGGTTACAATGTCGGTCTCTCCCAACCCTTGACTCCGAGGACTGGTTTTGAGCCCCTCTAGAAGCAGGACACAGAAGGAGCTGCTTTGGTGAAATGTTATGAGACTTGGGGCTCAGGCAGCTACTTGGGGACACTGTGGGTCCCTGATTGATAGGGCCCCTGCATCATTGGAGCCTGGGATACAGCGAGGGCCCAGGAAGTAGGGCTGGCTGGCACTTCAACAGGTTTTGTGCTCTGGGCACATCAGGAGATGGTGTCCTGAGCACCACTGCAAGATGCAGGTGAGACATGCTCCCAAATGGCTGGTGGGCAGCAGTGAGGAAGCCAGAGTGGAGAAAGGTGACAGATTGTGCCTGAGACCATGGGAGCCCCAAGAGCCCCGGGAGAACCTGAGTCAGAGGTTCAAAGTGAGGCCCCGACCCTGAGGGTGGTGGCTGAGAGCTACTGAGAGCTCAGTGGCTGTCTCCACCTGCAGGGCAGCAAGGACACTGGGTCACTCTGTGACCTGCCTTGACATGCTGGGGGTCAGTGACAGCTCCTGTGGGAAGCATCCTGACAATTTGAAAGTGCCCCAACAAACACAGCCACCTCCTCACGACTCAGAGCCTCAGTTTTCCCATCTGTGAAATGGGCATGATGAGAATGCTCTCCTTCACCCANCCTAATCTCCTCTTAAAGTTCTCATCTCTCAACATTATTGCAGTGGGGATTAAATTGCCAATGCATGGACTTTGGGGGACACATTCAAAACCATAGCAATTCTTATTAACCAAAGTACAGACTTGATTCAAATATCCCTAGTTTTTCCCACTGTCGCTGTTTTCTGTTCGAGGATCTAATTTTAGGATCCCTCTCTGCCCTTCCTGGTTCTCGCCCTTCTCAGGGCCAGGGCTCCAGCACATTTGCTGCCAATTGCTGGAGTAGACACTAGCCCTCATTCTCTGTCACTTTGCAGGAAGTAATGGTGGCTTCTTGGTGGGATAGGGTTCTGAATCTCATGTCAATCCTTCTCCAGTGTTGGGGAGCTTTGGCTGTGCTGTTTGCCCTTTAACAGAACTGTGTGTGTTTCAGATGCAGCTGGTTTGGGGCTCAGACTGTGTATGTCTGGCTTCTAATTGGGGAACTGGGCCAAAGCCAGATGTGGTTCACCCCAGCTTCCTGGAGAAAGTTGCTGTTTTCTCAGTGATGAAGAGGGTTTGCTCGCAGGAGCTGGGAATAGAGGATTTTCCTAGGAGGGCAGCAACTGGCCTCTCACTTGCTGAGAGGAGATGACTGTCTCTGTTAAAACTAGGGGTAGTATGAGGCAGGGGTACTTCTGGTGACCTGAGAGGAGTGCTTGCAGTTCATGGGCAGGGATCAGGGCCCACGACACCAACACTGGCCCAACTTGGAAGCCATTTGTGACAGTCTGCTTGTCAGGTTATCCTCTGACCTGTGGCTGCTCTGGAAGTGATACAATTTGCAGATTCATTCATTCAGGTCCTTTTGCAGTTATGTTCTGAAGGATAATCAATTGTCACAGCAAGTAACACCCTGGGCTTTAAAGGAAGGCAAGCCTATAAAAATAACTGTGGTTGGGGACCCTGAAAAATTGGAGGTTTGTACAATTCCTCAACTCTTATGAAATTCAAGCACTTTAGTTCTTACTGGCATTGAGGGACAGACTGGGAAGAGAGTGTTGGATTTGGGTTTGGGATCAGCCTGGTTAGATTCAGGCCTTGGCTGCACCTTTATTAGCTTGGTGTGACCTTGAGCAAGTCACCTGAACTCCTGAGCCTAGTGTCCTCTGAGAAATGGGGTAATAATAGTGCAGCCATATAGCTCTGCAGCTCAGGGGCTATCTAACTTTGAGGTCATCAGGCATGACATCACAAAATTTTATACATGAAAGGTATTTTCTCTTTGGTTGAAGGAGGA
>NW_007728103.1:283962-286493 GCF_000696425.1 Galeopterus variegatus | reverse complement strand
GGCCGAGAGCTACTGAGAGCTCAGTGGCTGTCTCCACCTGCAGGGCAGCAAGGACACTGGGTCACTCTGTGACCTTCCTTGACATGCTGGGGGTCAGTGACAGCTCCTGTGGGAAGCATCCTGACAATTTGAAAGTGCCCCAACAAACACAGCCACCTCCTCATGGCTCAGAGCCTCAGTTTTCCCATCTGTGAAATGGGCATGATGAGAATGCTCTCCTTCACCCAGGGTTGTTTTGAGGATCAAATGACATAAATGTAATTTTTTCACAGAGGTTAAATTACATGCACAAAGCCACATAGCTAAGAGCATTGGTGCCGGCTCTGACGCTTTGACCATGTTATATTAGCGTTGTATTCCTACACAGCCAATGCTCAGTGAACGTGGGCCACGGAATAAGCGAATGCTGTTTTTATTTTTCCATGTTGTCTCGTTAGTGCTCAAAAGTTCTGTGTGAAGGTGTCCTGTTGTGAACACATTCCCACGGAAATAAAAGACAAAACCTGAACCAAGAGCAATGAAGGCAGCTAATGGTCATTGGGGGCTGGCCCTGCTGGCTCTAGGGGATGGCTTCCTTTAATCCTCACAAGGGTCCTCTGAAGCAAGTTCTATTACTCTAGTCCCATGGTGTAGACAAGGGAAACAAGGCTTCGGAGAGGCTAGGTAACTTGCTCATGGTCATAAAAAGCTTAGAGGCAAAGCTAGGACTTGAACCAGGTGGCTTTCTCCAGAGCCCAAATTCTGCAGCTCTTCATTTTGCAGCTAGTTAGAGCATAGAACTTGGTCCCAGTTATGCAGTGGGCAGACCACGCCTAGATGCAACCTCTGGTTAACCAGCCCAGGACGCCTACTGCACCACACCGCTAATGAGCAGTGTCCAGGCGGTAGCTGCCAGGATACCCAAGACCCTAGGCTTCCTCCAGGAACTACGTTAGGGGATTAAGAGGCAGAGATTGTTTTAAAATAGCTATTGGAGCCAACAATTATTGTTTTTTTGTACAATGGGTAAAATTTCCTCTCCTTCCTTGCTCCCCTGCTAAAAGACTCAATTGAATAAGTAAGAGAGGCAGCAGCATGTGTTATTTGAAAACTGTTTAGTGCAATTACGGCTGCAGATTTTACTGAATTTGAAAATGATAGATGGCTAATCTTAATTTCCCAAGCTCTCATCCTGGCAAGCAGTTTGTTAAAGACTAGCGGTGCGGCTAATCGCCGGTGTGTAATGCCCATGAATACACGTTTTTCCTTTTTATATAATACATTATGCTAATCACCCTGTATTCCATTTTTCAATAAAAGGTCAGCCGAGCACTGTTTGTACAGAATGTGCAATTTTAACTTCATGTCTGTCATTAGAGATAATCTAGGTTTGCTGTATCAAGTGGGGTTGTCATAGAAACCAGACCCGAAAGCTCTGTTTACGGCATTCGGAAAATAAACACTTTGCATTTATTTCTCTGGAAAGGAAAAAGAACATTAAAAATCATCAGACAATTAAGTAAGGTTTGAAAACAAAGCAGTAATAGCCCAGAAGAGAGAGCTATGTCATTCATCAAAAATCAATAACTGTCATGCAGTTTGTATGCTGGGGCATTCAAGCAGGTGACTGATGGAAGTGGTCAAATATTTCCCCTGAGAAGAGCAACTAGGGAGAGCAATGTGTTATTATGCCAAGTACAGAATTAATTTAAGTGTGCTAATGGGCTTTATCCAAGCGATTATACCCCTGAAAAATATTTTGTGAAAATTGCATCAAGTGTCTGGTCAGGATTTTTATGCTATGTGTTTGGACATTCACTTGTGAACCCCAAATAGCCCAGATGATTCCTTATTATGGTTTCTCTGATCTTCGTCTCTCACTGATAAGGACGCTCCCTGGAAGCAGTTCAGGGATCCTGGGCTTCAGCATTTTGAGAGTAGCGTTACCATATTTATCAAATAAAAATACAGGATGCCTGGTTAAGTTAGAAAATTTTTTTAGTATGTCTCAAATATCACATGTGACATACTTGTACCGAAATTATTTGTTGCTTATCTGAAATTCCAGTTTAACCGAGTATCTTGTATTTAATCTGTCTGTCCACACATGAGGGGTTCAAGGAGATGCGGGCGGGGGCTAATTCTTGAACCTCCACTGCCAGCCTCAGGCTTGTGCTTCCTTTAACAGGAGAATGAAATGTGTGCACAGGGTGTGTGTGCATGACTAATCCTGATAAGTCACAGTGTAATCGTGGCTCTAATTTGCTGGAGGCATCTGCAAAGTCAAGTTCAAAAAAGTCATTCACTCAGAAATAACCAAACACCCACTTGGCCCAGCCACTGTACAGGGAGAAGATTTTGGGGTTTTTTTTTGTTTTGTTTTGTTTTCACTGAAAGAGGGTTGTTGGACCTCCTTTCCCAGGAAAAGAACTAACCATCCCCAGTTATTTTTGGAGCTGGTCCCTAACTGTTTTTTTTTTTTTCTTTTTGACTTTTTTACTGACCGGCAACGGGATCGCAACCCTCGGTGTTGCTCCCGCACCTCACTCAGC
>NW_007728103.1:266282-283500 GCF_000696425.1 Galeopterus variegatus | reverse complement strand
CCCTCGGCGGGAGCGCCGCCGCGCTCTCAAGCGATGCACTGTAGCAGTGTGCCACCGGGCCGGCCCCGGGAGCTGCTCCCTAACTGTTATTTGGAGCTGGGCCAGAGAAAGGGCCTGAGGCTTATCTGTGGGATGTGATGTTCAATCTGGGGCCAGAAAGGTGGGGTTCTGTGAACTCCAGCCCTGGCTGAGGGCAACCTCACTGTTGTAACCTCCACACACACACATCACCATTCCCAGAAGTCTGTAATTGGCAGAAGATGCATTCACTAGATGACCTTACTGGATTCAGGTTGATGGAGCTAGATAAATACCAACACACACATTCGGTTCGACAACTGGGAATTCTGCTGCCCAGGATCAGGTGCCCTGGGGGACCCAAAGTCAGCCCTCCAAGGATGGCTCAGACAGTGGGGAGAGAATCAAGCACAGATGTCACCCTGGACCCAACAGATGGGGCCAAGTGCCTGGGCAGAGGCAGAAGCAAAGTGCCATGGGAAAGAGGTGCAGGCAGAGATGAAGGTCACCTGGGGAGTCTGGGGAGTTTCCTTGGAGGAAGGGGATTCTCAGCTGATCTTTGAGGTGGCTGTGTATTAAGTCAGATTAGTCAACATTAGAAAAGTTGCCCAGAGGCAGAGACATAAGCCATGTCTGGAGGTGCACTTAGCAGAGGCTTCTCTTCAGTTGAAATCAGGATAGTGGAGAAGTTTGACTCCATCCTGGGCAGGAAATCACAGTGATTGAGGATGGGCTCTGGAGGCATTCCTGTTCTGCTGCTCACCAGCTACATGACCCTGGGGAGCCATGCCCCCTCTGTCCCTCAGTTTCCTCCTCTGTGTAATGTGGATGATGGTTGTATCCACCTCATTAGGTTGTTGTGAGAATTAAGTGAGATAATATAAACAAGCTCTTAGTGCAATACCTGCAGGCCCTAAGGGATTGAAAAGTTTTCTTGTCCTTGTCATTATTTCTCTATTGCTTTCAGCCCTTTAGATTCTGATCCAGCCTCCAGGCCTTTGTCCAGCATGAGCTCTATGCCAGGAGTGCCTCTGCTTGCCAGTTGTCATCCCCACCTTCTTTTCCTTGGCTTGTCTGTATCCTGCAGCCTCTGCCCGCCTCCCCCCCCACCCCGCACCGATCCTGTAAGTCCTTGGACTTGCCCTCAGGTCTTGGATCTTGTCACTGCTCCAAATCTTGCTCTGGACTCTTATAGGGATTGGTGACCTGGATGGCCTCCAGGGATGTCTCCTTGAGTGGCCCTGACCCATGCCCTGGGCTCCGTTCTTGGTTTCTGGTTTGTCTTTGTCTTTGGCACCAATCCCTTGTCTTCTCTGTCTTTGGGTCTGGAGTTTTCAAGGAAGGAGTAGAGAAACGTCTGCAGAGGAAGGAGGGGAAGGCCTTCTAGGTGGAGGAGCAGTGTGGGCAAAGGAGCAGAGATTCAAACGTTTGTGGCGGGTTTGAAAATGGCAAGTGTATTAGTCTGTTTAGGTTGCTAATAACAAAATACTTGGAACTGGGTAATTTATAAAGAAAACTGAAACTTATTGCTTATAGTTTCTGAGGCTGGGAAGTCCAAAGTCCATCTGGTGGTGGTGACAGTGACTCAGGGGTCTCACATTGCAAGATGGTGGAAGCAGAGAGAGCAGAGAGAGAGAGAGGCAGACTCTCCTCTTTTTTTTAAGCCCTCAGAAACACACCCTTGACCACCATTTTTAATCCATTCACTACTGCACGGTCAATTCAATCTCTTTAAGGCTCCACCTTTCAATTACCGTAATAGGATTTCCCACCCTGTTAACAGTCACAGTGGGGGCTAAGTTTCTAATACATAATACTTGGAAGACAATGCAAGCCCCAGTGAGTTTTGGGGGACGTAATTCAATCCACTACAGCAAGTAGTTCAGAATGGGGGAGTCCAGAATGCTTGGCGGGGAAGAGCAGGAGATAAGGCAGAGGCAGATGGCAGCAGGCTGTGTGTATGTGGGGGGTTCTCATGGACGCGCAGCTCTGCCCTCGCCTTCCATGCAGTCTTTGTGAGGCCGTCCATCATGCTGACCGTACTCCTGGGACCCAGGGTGCTCCATCAAACTTTGTGGTCCTCTTGTTCAGGGGCTGGGCATAGGGCACAAGCAGAGCTAATCAGTGTTCCCTGAGATTGCTGTATAGACACAGAGAGAAATTCCCTTTCCAGTGAATTCTCTAAGTGTGTTAGTTACTTAATGCCACAGTAATGCTGTGTAACGAGTGACCACAAATCCTCCGTGGCATACGACAACGCTAAACGGAAGTCTGTTTAGCTCTCAAGTCTGTGGGGCTCAGTGATCTTGGCTGGGCTTGATCACATGGCTAAGCATTGGTTGGATGTCTGCTGACCTGTGCTGGCTGTCACTGGGATGGCTGGGGTAGCTCAGCACAGCTCCACATGTGTCATCCTTGGTGGCCTAGCCCAGGCATGTTCTGACCAAGCAAGTTGAAATGCACGAGTGCTTTCTCAAGGCTCTCTTGCCTCACAACTGCTAACATCCTGTTGGCCAAAACAAATCCCATGTCCGAACTCAGAATCAATGGATGGGGCAATAGATTCCACCTCCTCAGTAAGAGGAACCAAGTCACATGGACAAGGCATGGATTTAGGAGGGTTGAAAGATTGGGAACATGAAGGCAATCATGCTACCACACTGTGCTGGGCCAGAAGGATGTGATTCAGGGCAGCTGGTGGCATTTTGCCTCCCATGGGGAGAGAACATATCTGAGAATAAAACCAGGCAAAGATAGGCTGAGCCAAGTCGTGGGGAACCAGCCAGAGCCCTGATACAGCTGTACCTGCAGCCTCACTCCCCTTGAGCTTCCTAGTTGTATGAATTAGTAAGTTCCCTTTTTGATTCATCTTGTGTGAGCTGGGTTCTTGCCAGTTACAATGGAAAGAAGCCTAACTAACACTGCTCTGAATGCCAAGCACAGGCATTTGATGTTAAAAATGTCTGAGTTGAGAACCAATATAATCTAACTGCTTGTCTGAGGAATGTAACTGGTGGTTGGTAAAACATATGAAACCCTTGCTGTAGTTCAAATGCAGGAGTGGTAAGGCCTGAATTAGGGCCAGGGTAGTGGCAATTTGCAGAGAGAATTAACAGGGTTTGATGGCTGGGTGTGAAGGATGATGAGAGATTGTGAAATGAAATGTAAGTGGGCTTTCTCATGTGGAAGATGGGGTGGAGGCTTCAGTGGCGTGCTGGGAAACTGGCTTTCCAAAAGAAAATAAGCCCCCATTTGTAGTGTATGCCAATTTCTGTGGTATAAATACTCTCATCATGGTGGGTTTCAAGGACACCAACAGTTTAGCAATCATCAGAGAAAATCCCTGAGTATTTATCAGTCAGCTCTCGGAAGCCAGTGTGCCCAGCTCCAACATCCACTGGCCCAAGGTGATGGTAGTTCTTACAGTTTCTGAGGAATGCAGCCAGGTTTTTGACACCTCAAATTGGAGTTGCCTGCAGGCCTTGCAAATGAAGATGCTGAGAGGATGCTGGAAATACAGTTCTGGGGCTCAGGAGAGAGGGTCAGGCTACACAGAGTTGCTGGGAAGGGGCTTCATCGTTTTGGAGAAGGATAATGATTATGTGGCAGGAGGTGCCCTTTGACTCAAACTGGTCATGACTGTGACTCGGTTTTGTTGGCTCACATGGTATTATTAAAAATTAAAGCTGGGGGGAGGCTTCCAGTTAAGATGGTGGAATAGACAGTCCCCAGCGTCAGTCTCTCCCACAAATCAACCAATTTACAACTATTAAAAAGCAACGACAGCCAAGTTGGGGCCACTAGAGGTCAGGGGAAGAGGAGGAGAGACCTATAGAGTGCATGAAGGCAGGAGAAGCCATGATGAGAGAAAGAAAAAACTGCTCAGAGCATTTTGGGCCATGGCGGCCTCCACGCTGGAACTGCAGAGCACACAGCAGGAGCCAGCAAAAGCCTCAGCTGTGCCCTTCAGATGGAGTTGCTTGGAGGCAGCAGGGGAGAAGAGGGCCTTGGTGGCCTCCAGGCCAGCAAGACCACTAACAGGGTTCCCGTGGACCCACGCAGGAGTGAGGAGCCAGAACAGCTGAAAAAAGGAGCAACTCAGAGGCTGGTGAGTCATCGCAAGGGCCCAGCGCATGGCACGTCCCATGGTAAGTGTTTGTAGCACAGGTGGTGGGGGAGATGGGCCCACTGGGGGAACACTGGGGCACAGCAAGGACAGCTGACCGGCACCCCAGTCAGCAAAGGACCTCTCAGAGGAGACTGGTCAGGAATATAGGATTGCATGGGGTGCAGTTTGATGAAAAGACTCAGGCTCAGATCAGAGTTTCTACACAACCTAGGTGCACCGGGTCTCTGGAGAGCCAGAAGTACCTATAAAGTCAACCATTAAAACCTGAGCTGCACAAAAAGCCTTCCCTAGGGAAACAGCAGCAAAGCAGCAATTTAGCTCAACCGCAGAGCTCAAGTACTGGTCCTTACAGGAAGTTCCCCCATTTTAGAAGTAAGCAAAGGACAAAAAATTAGTTCAGGCCCAGGTACACTGCCAGTGCCTTGGGGCCCACTGGATCTGGGGACCAGACCCGCCCCCCAACCAGGCACAATGCCAGTACTAAGAAGCATGCCAAAAACACCACCTCTATGTGGGTGGCCCACCACAGCCACCACAGTAACCACGGCTGCCATGAAAGTGGCTAGATGTCACAACCACCACGCAGATGGTCTGCCAGCAACTGGAATGCATTGACACAAGGAGAGTCACCAGCAGAGACCAAAGAAAAGAAGAGGATGTCTCTCCCCACAAAGCCCATTCCAGAGTGACAGAAGAAGCATCTTCTCTGTAGCAATATTGGGGGAACTGAACATACCACTCAGCATTGGACAGATCATCTAGGCAGCAAATCAACAGAGTAACCATTACTCTTTCAGAAGGAGAGAAAGAAAGCTAGGGTTATCAGAGGTGGGAGGGGGTAGGGGTTGGGGGATGGGGAGAGATCAGATAAGGGGCATAAAGAATAAGTATGATCTGTAACAATATATATACTAGTAATATTGATTTGATCAACATATGTCAACGTTGAACCCCCAAAATATGTATAATCAATTGTGATTCAATAAAAATTAAAAAAAAAAATAAAGCTGGGGTAGGGGTGTTAGGGAGAAATTGGGTAATGAACACAAAGGATAATTATGATTTATAGTGATGAACATGCTAACAATACGATCTGATAATCACATACTGTACACAGATACTGATAGTCAACTCTGTACCCCATAAATATGTATAATCAATGATGTTTCAATTAAAAAATTAAATTAAATTAAAAATTATGTTTCAGCCAAAAAAAAAAAAAAGAAATTTAGGGAAGGCTTTCTGGAAGAAAAAAAAATTAAAGTTCATTGTTGTATTAGTTTCCCAGGGCTGCTGTAATGAATTACAAACTGGGTGGCTTAAAACAGCAGAAATTTATTCCCTCACAGTTCTGGAGGCTAGACATCCAAGACATTTGAAATCACGGTGGCAGCAGGGTCGGTTCCTCTGGAGACTCCGAGGGGAGCCATCCCACGCCTCTCTCCTGGTTTCTGGCGGCTGCTGGAGGTCTTTGCTGTTGCTTGGCTTGCTCCAGTCTGCCTCAATCTTCACATCACCCTGTGTGTCTCTGGGTGTCCTTTTCTGTCTTTTATAAGGACACTCATTATATTTAGGGCTCACCCCAATCCAGTATGATCTCATCTCACTCCTTACCTTAGTTACATTTGCAAGGACCCTATAAATATAAATAAAGTCACATTCCGAGTTTCCAGGTGGATGTGAATTTTTGGCGGACAATATTCAACCATGGTTGACAGTGATGAAAACATGATGGATTTCACAAAAGGAGAGATTCCTAACTTCTCTTGAACAACGCCTCTGGCCCAGTGGGCCTGCAATGGGCTGGGGTGGAGGCAGCTGCCACCTGTCCCCAGGCCCATGGGTGCCTTGCTCAGTTCTTCACCTGCCTAGCCCCTGCCTCAGCTCAGGTGGAGCCCAATCCTGCGCCTCTGGGAGGCTGGAATCTGCCTCCTGCTCTCCCATCTCCTTACCGATGTCTTCTTAGCAACGGACATCCATTTATTCTGTGCACGAACCACTGTTTAACAGTATTTATTCCCAGAGTTAGAAATATTTGATTCCAATTAGGGGCACCAAATTGAAACCCATACAGCACCAAAGATGCAGGTCAGGTGATAATTGAGAGCCCTGTGACACAGGACGGTGAGGGAGAGTGCAGGCTCCCGGAGCAGGATCCCTGAGTGCTGTTGGATTAGTTAACTCAGTCTTAGCTAGCCTCAGTTTCGCATCTGCAAAATGGTTATAATAACAGTTCTTTTGGGTGTTGTGAGAATTTGAAATACCGTGTGTCAAGTGCCTAGCACAGTCCTGCCATGTACTAGAAGCTTAATAAATGTACAGTGAATAAACGATGAGTGAACTAGTTGTTTGAACTTTGTATCACTTCCAGCTGAAATAGGATAGATGGTTCAGATGCAAATAATTGTCCCCAGCCATACCGACAATATCAGACAAAAAGATGTAATTAGGGAGCAAATAAGATGTTTTCCAAGCATCTAGGATTTCCAACTGTGTGTTCTTTAGAAGAAGTTAATAGGTGCTCTATGAAAACAGGTTTCCTGGTTAAGTAATTTGAGAAAATACCCAATTATAAATGTTTTCTTTACTGCAGGACTTTTTAGAGCCTTCAATATGTTAATGTGCAGTGTGAACTTCCTAAATGGAGACAGAGCATGCAGAGTTTTTAAAATATAATTGGCCATAGGAACCATCCCATCCCTTTTTTTGGGAACTAACATTGAATGGAACACAGCACTGCATAATACACCATGACTTTTAATGAATGTTGTTCCCTATCAAATGCCAGACATTTTTGTAGGTTTTAGGAGGGCTTTAATCCTGGATAAAACTGTCTGACTGCACAGTCTTGTGATTTTGGTTATTAAATGACAGGCTGATCAAAAGCTATTGGTATGGAAGGGAAGATACCAGGCATGGAGCCTGTCTAGGAGATGTCACCTTTCAGGCAACTGTTGAGATATTTCTGCAGGTAGGCAGCCTACTGAATGCCCAAACTGGAGGGGCTGGAGTAAGTCCTGACAGGGGCCCAGCTGCCCACGCAGGCTGTCACCTTTCTCTCCTTCCAGGTCCTCCAGGACCAAGTCTAATCTGCAGAGGAGCTTCTACCAGCACCCCCTAAACTGCTTGAGCACAGATAGGGATCCCTGGGGCCAGGATCTGCCTATTCCTGGAAACATCACTTTAAATCTCCTTATCTCTCTGCCACCAAAGCCACCAGCTGACTCTGCTCAGCAGCCTCCCTCCCACCCAGACCACAGGACCCAGCCAAATGCATCAGCTTTAAGTCCCTTTACCTATAAGGCTTATATCTCTTGGCAATTCAGTCACATGATCCTTCCAGCTGCAAGGGAGGCAGGGAAATGAGTGTTTTGCCTGGGTGTCCTTGTGTCCACCTAAACATCAGGACCCTCTTCCAAAAGAAGAAAGGGGGAATGGAGACTGGGTACGGGGAGGTAACTAGCAGTCTGCCACAATGTCCCTAACTTACTGTGGACAAGATGCTCTTTCTTTCTGTATGTTTTTGAAAAATTAATGTCCTTACATGTTCACTGATGAAAGTTTGCAAAATACCAACAATTTTCAAAAGAAAAGAGCAGTGATCACTAATTCTGCTTCCTAGAGATAGCCGTTATTGCACTGTAGGCAAGCATTTTCCAACTCCTGGTTGTGAGGGCATGTCTTAAATTTGATTTTATGTCCTGCTTTTTCACCATATATTTTGCATGTCATTGAAAACTCTTCACAAATATTTTAACTGATGACATAAGATTCTATCACATGGGTGTAATTACATGTACCATAATTTATTTAGTCATTTCTCTAATGGGAATTTAAATTGTTAGTAATTTTTCATTATTAAGAATAAAGAAATTTCCTGGGTTTTGACCTCATTTTGGATTATTTTCTCAAGTTTGGTTCCTAGCAGTGAAATTACTGGTTCACATGAGTTGAAACGATACACAGTGCTAAATTGCTTTCCTGAAAGTGGACTCACCTCACTCTCTCCAGGATTCAGAAAATCATATGAGTAGAGATTTACAAAACATCGTGCCTGCTTTCACCTTGGTGGTGCTGGTGGAGAAATTATTGTTTATTGAAACTTTCTCCCCTGTGGCCTCTTAGTTTATTGATGTTCTACCACATGGCTGTTGTCATCATGCTGTTGAAAGGATAAGCCCATGGGCATCGTAGCCCACAGATTTGGTACCCTACTTCCCCAAGTTCATTAATGTTCCAGACAGATCTTTGGCCAAAGCTCTGTGCCTCATGTATTGGGTGATTCTGACCATCCTGTCGGTAGTAAGATTTTCACCTTCTCAATATTTCCCTGCTTCTCTCTGTCCCTGCCTGCTTCCTTGAGGGCTTTGATGAGCAGGAAAGAGGCAACACCCCCCTCAGTCCTGGCTTATCTATTCTGAAGGGTTAACTTTGTGGTTGTCCTTAACTATTTGTCCATCGCCAGTTCATGTCCCTTTGTGGAGAAGAACTGGGGGTGACAATCTTTGGGGCCAGGGCAAACATGGGATCCGTTCCCCTGTGCACAGCAGCAATAGCAGCTGGGTTAACTTTGTGGTTGTCCTTAACTATTTGTCCATCGCCAGTTCATGTCCCTTTGTGGAGATGAACTGGGGGTGACAATCTTTGGGGCCAGGGCAAACATGGGATCAGTTCCCCTGTGCACAGCAGCAATAGCAGCTATGTTTCTGGGAGGGAGACCACAGAGGTAAACTATCATTTTCACCATATCAAGGGTACCTGCTATCAACGTGACTAGCACTATTGATGGTGACTTTGATCACTTGGCCAAGGTAGTGTTTAATCGTTTTTCTACACTCTAAAGTTACTTTTGTTTCCTTCTTTCCATACATGCATACTCTTTGGACAGAAGTCCCTATGTGCAGCCTGTGCTTAAGGCGTGGAGAGAAGTGCTCCACCACCTTGAGGGCAAGTGTCTACATAAATTATTTGGAATTCTTATGCACAGAAGATTTGTCTATTCTTCTCTATTTATTCGTACATTCAATCATTTGTTTATATTAGTATAAACTCATGGATTTTGGCTGTGACAACTTCTCAGACTTTCCTTGTTTTTGATGACCTTGACAGTTTTGAGGAGTACTGATCAGACACTTTGTAGAATGTCCCTCTAATGGGATTTGTCTGATTTGTTTTTCTTGATTAGACTGAGGTTATGTGTTTCTGGGAGGGAGACCACAGAGGTAAACTATCATTTTCACCATATCAAGGGTACCTGCTGTCAACGTGACTAGCACTATTGATGGTGACTTTGATCACTTGGCCAAGGTAGTGTTTAATCGTTTTTCTACACTCTAAAGTTACTTTTGTCTCCTCCTTTCCATACATGCATACTCTTTGGACAGAAGTCCCTATGTGCAGCCTGTGCTTAAGGCGTGGAGGGCAAGTGTAGACACCACCTTGAGGGCAAGTGTCTACATAAATTATTTGGAATTCTTATGCACAGAAGATTTGTCTATTCTTCTCTATTTATTCGTACATTCAGTCATTTGTTTATATTAGTATAAACTTATGGATTTTGGGGGCACAAAGTATACACATACATTTTATAATATCTTTTTTTGAGATATAATTCACATACATACAATTCACCCATTTAAAGTATACAATTCAATGGTTTTTAGTATATTCACAGAATTGGGCAACCATCACTACAATCAATTTTAGGACATTTTCATCTGCTAATGAGCAGTCACTCCGCATTTCCTCCCCATCCCGCCAGCCTTAGGCAAACACTGATGTACTTTCTGTCCCAGTAGAATTGCCCATTCTGCACATTTTATATGATACATACAATACGTGGTCTTCTGTGACTGGCTTCTTTCATTTAGTATAATGTTTTCAAGGTTCATCCACGTCGTAGCATGTGTCAGTACTTCATTTCTTTTTGTCGCCGAATAACATTCCACTATAGGGATATACCACATTTTATTTACCCATTCATCAGATGATGAACATTTGTGTTGCCTCTTTTTGGCTGTTATGAAAAACACTGCTATGAATAATCGTGTATACAAGTTTTCATGTGGACACATGCTTTTCATTTCCCTTGGATGTGCACCTAGGAGTGAAATTGCCGAGTAGTATGCTCACTCTATGCTTAACTTGTTGAGGAACTGCCAAACTATCTTACAAAGTGACTGCTCCACTTTACATTCTCACCAGCACTTGTTATTTTCTCTCTCTTTTTTGACAGTAGCCATCCTAATGGGCATGAGGTGCTATCTCACTGTGGTTGTGATTTGCATTTTCCTGGTGGCTCATGATGTTGAGCATCTTTTCATGCACTTTTGGCCATTTGTATATCTCTGGAGAAATGTGTGTTCAGGTCTTTTGTCTATTTTTTAGCTGAGTTATTTGTCTTTTTATTATTGAGTTGTAAGTATTCTTTATATGTTCTTGATACAAGTACTTTATCAGATATATGACTGGAAAATATTTTCTCCCATTCCGTGGGTTTTCTTCTTACTTTCTTGATGATATGCTTTGAAACACAGGAGTTTTTTAACTTTGATGAAGCCCAGTTTTTTGTTGTTGCTGTTGCTTGTGCTTTTGGTGTCATATTCAAGAAACTGTTGCCTAATCCAAGGTCACGAAGGTTTATGCCTAGGTCTCCTTCTGAGTTTTATAGTTTTAGCATTGACATTCAGGTCTTTGATCCATTTTGAGTTAATTTCTGTATATGGGGTGAGGTAGGGGTCCCACGTCATTCTTTTGCCTGTGGATATGCAGTTGTCCCATTCTCGCCATTTTTGTCAAAAACCAATTGACCATAACCATAAAGGTTTATTTCTGGGCTCTCAGTTCTATTCCTTTGATCAGTGTGTCTATCCTTATGCCAGTACCACACTGTCTTGATTACCATAGCTTTGTAGTAAATTTTGAAATCAGGAAGTGTGAATCTCCCAAATTTGTTCTTATTTTCCAAGATTATTTTGCCTATTCTGGGTCCCTTGAATTTCCGTACGAATTTTAGGATCAGCTTGTCAATTTCTGCAAAGAAGCCAGTGGGATTTTGAGAGTGATTGCTTTGAATCTGTAGATAACTTTGGGGAATACTGCCATCTTAACAATAATAAATCTGGTTCATGAACATGGGATGTTTTCCCATACAAATTATATTTTTATTAAAATATGCTTTCATAGTAAATAAATAAGAGATAGCATGCAAAGCAATGTGCAGTTTGATATTCTATAGTTATCATTCGCATAATATCTTAAATAGTGTTCTTTGATATGAACTGAGAATGTGACATCTTATTATGATTGTGACTGTCTATTTATACCTTGATACCAGCTTAGGCTGGGAAATATCACGAAAAGAATGTGTGACAACATTAACATATCCTGGGATTTTACTTGTATCATTGAACAATATATAACACAAAAGTCAGAAGGCATCTTGTGTGTTAAGATTCTTACCTATGGAAGCGTGGAGCCAACAAAGCTGAAATGGTACCTTATGTTGTGAAAAAACATGGTCTGCCTCTTGTGTCTGATTTAAAAGCTCAACTGGAGAAAGTTGGAACTTTACCAAAATTGGATTTTCCCTAATTCAAGAATATTGTCTTGAGCCGTTCTGCAAGATTGTTTGCTATATTGTTAGACAAAAAACTTTGGTGAAGCAATATGCCCTGGAAATTGTTAAGTTGCTTTGTGTCTTGGAGGGAAATTTAACAACTAAAATAATGTCTCTGTCAAATGTTCTATCCATCCCAGAATCACCAAAAACTATTCCAATATTTTGAAGCAGATCATGGAGAAATTGCCTACTCCCTTGGTTGGGATGAAAGTATGTATTGATGTCCCTTGGCAGAGCCAACTCCTGGTTTACATTTTTTGCACAAGGGCAGCATCAGATGAAGATTTCTATATTCTCAGTCATTTTGGAAAGTGCAAAGACTTCCTGTGGTTTTGGGGTTTTAATTATTGTTTTATTTTGAGATGATTATAGATTCACTCGCAGTTGTAAGAACCAATACCTGAGTGTGATCTCAGGTACCCTTCATGTAGTTTCCTCCAGCTGTAACATCTTGCAAAATTATAGTGCAGCATTGCAACCAGAATATTACCATTGATACAGTCAAGATACAGATCATTTTCACCACCACAAGGATCCCTCATGGTGCCCTTTTATAGTCATATCCACTTCTCTCCTGCTTTTACCCCTTCCTTGACCTCTAGCAACCAATAATCTTTTCTCCATTTATATGTTTTTGTCATTTCAAGAATGCTATGTAAATGAAACCATATAGTGTGTACCTTTTGGGATTGGCTTTTTTTACTTAGAATACTCTGGAGATTCATCCATGTTTTTGTGTATATCAATAGTTTGTTCCTGGGGCCGGCCCGGTGGCGCACTGCTACAGTGCGCCGCTTGGGAGAGCGGTGGCGCTCCTGTCGAGGGTTCGGATCCCACATACAGACCAGTTCCCGCTCACTGGCTGAGCGAGGTGCGGGTGCAGCACCAAGGGCTGCGATCCCGTTGCCGGTCCCGGTCTGGTACGGGCGTGACACTGAGGGTTGCGATCCGTTGCCGGACACGAAAAAAGACAAAAAGGGAAAAAAAAATAGTTTGTTCCCTTTTATTACTAATTAGTATTTCATAGTATGTACCACAGTTTGTTTAACTATATATTCATTGAAGAACATCTGGGTTGTTTCCAACTTTGGCTGTTATGAATAGAACTGCTACAAACTTTCATATACAGTGATGTAGAGATAAGTCTTCATTTCTCTGGGATGAATTTCCAGGAGTGTAATTGTTTGGTCTTATGGTAGTTGCATGTTTAGTTTTTTAAAGAAACTGTAAAAGTGTTTTCCAGAGTGACTCTACCATGTTACACTTGCAGCAGCAGTGTGTGAATAATCCAGTTTCTCCACATCCTTAAAGCATTTGGTGGTTGTACTATTTTTTATTTTAGCCATTTGATAGGTTCATAATGATATTTCATTACATTTTCAGTTTGCATTTCCATAATGACTAATGATGTTGAACGTATTTTCATGTGCTTATTTGCCCTTATATGTACTCTTGGTGAAGTGCCTGTTCATATCTTTTGCCCATTTTCTAACTGGATTTCCTTTTTTAACACTTGGTTCTTTATATAATCTAGATACTAGTGCTTTATTGCACATGTGGATTGCAAATATTTTTTTCCCACTCTATAGCTTGTGTTTTTATCCTCTTGACAAGATCTTTTTGCAGAGCAGAAGTTTTTAATTTTCATACCTCCAACTTACTAATTTTTTTCTTTAATGAATCATGCCTTTAGTGTCAAATCTGAGAACTATTTGCCTATCCCTAGATCCTGAAAATTTTCTCCTATACTTTTCTAAAAGATTTAAAGTTTTATATTTTATACTTAAGTTTATAATCTGTTTTGAATTACTTTTTACATAAGATGTGAGACTTAACTTGAATACACCCTCCCCCTTTTTTTTGGCCTGTGGATGTATAATTATTCTAGCATGACTTGTTTAAAAGACTATCTTCCCTACATTGAGTTGCTTTCACACTTTTGTAAAAAATCAGTTGGACCTATTTGTGTGAGGTCTATTTCTGAGTTTTTTATTCTGTTACATTGATCTGTGTCTTTTCCCTTCACCAGTACCACATGGTCTTCATTATAGTGTCTTTATCCTTTTTTATAATAAAATAAAGTCATATCTTGTCTAGATCCTTTTCTTTTCCATGTAAATTTTAGAATAATTTTGTCTATGTCTACAAAAACTCATGCTGGTATTTTGAAAGAAATCTATATACGAATTTGAGGAGAATTGATGTCTTTATTGTGTTGTTTTCCAATCCATGAACATGGTATGTCTCTCCATTTATCTAGATATCCTTTGATTTCTTTCATCAGTATTTTGTAGTTTTCAGCATGTAAGTTCTGTCCACTTTTGTTAGATTTACACCTATTTTCTTTTCTTTCTTTTCTTTTTTTTTTTTCCTTTTTTTGGTCTTTTTTACTGACCGCTAACGGGATCGCAACCCTCGGTGTCGCGCCCGTACCGGGGACCGGTAACGGGATTGCAACCCTCGGTGTTGCGCCCGCACCGCGCTCAGCCAGTGAGCGGGAACTGGTCTCCACATGGGATCCGAACCCTCGGCAGGAGCGCCGCCGCGCTCCCAAGTGGCGCACTCTCCAGTGCGCCACCGGGCCGGCCCACACCTATTTTATTTTCTGAGCAATTTTACATGTTATTGTATTTTTAAATTTCCATGTCTATATGTTTATTGCTAGTATGTAGAAATACAATTAAGTTTTGTATGTTTATCTCATGCCTTACAACCTTTCTGAACTCATTTATTAGTTCTAGGAATTTTTGTAGATTCCTTTGGGATCTATGTAAACAATCACATCATCTGTAAATAGAAACAGTTCTATTTATTCCTGTCCTATCTGTATGCCCTTTATCTATTTTTTCTTGCTTTGTTGTACTGGCTAGATCTGCTTGCACTATACTGGATTATAGTTGTGAGAGTGGATATCTTTGCTTTTTTTCCAGTCTTGGGAGAAATCATTTGGTCTTTCACCACTAAGTATAATGTTATCTGTAGGTTTTTTGTAGATGCTCTTTATCAAGCTGGGAAAGTTCTCTTTATTACCATTTTTCTGAGAGGATTTTTTTTTTTTATCATTGATGTGTTTTGAATTTTGTAAAATGCTTTTTTGACATTAGTTGATACGATCACATGATTGTTCTTCTTTAGCCTGTTAACATGGTAGATTGCATTGATTGATTGATTTTAGAATATTAAACCAGACTTGCATCCATAGACTAAACCCCACTTGATCATGGACTCTGATTTTTAAAAACATATTGCTGAATTCTATTTTAAAACATTTGTTAAGAATTTTTGTGTCTATATTCATGAGGATTATTGGTCTGTAGTTTTCTTTTTTTGGATTGTCTTTGTCTAGTTTTGGTATCAGGGTAATAATAGCTTCATAAAATTAAAGGGGAAGTGTTTACTCTTCTTTCATCTTCTTGAAGAGACTCTAGAATCAGTGTCAATTCCTCTTTAATCATTTTGTAGAAATCTCCAGTGAAATCATCTGGGTCTGGAGATTCCCAGTTTTTTCTTTTTTGGGGGGTGCATAGTTTTTAAATTATAAATTAAATTTTCTTAACAGTGGGCTATTGAATCACCTATTTTATATTGGATGGAAGTGTGTTAGTTTGTGTTTTTTGAGGAAGTGGTCTGTTTCATCTAAGTTGTCAAATTTATGTGTGTACAGTTGTTCATCGTGTTCCCTTTTTGTCCATTTGACGTCCACAGGATCTTTAGTGATATCCCCCTTTTTCATTCCTAGTATATCAGCAATTTGTATCTTCTTTCTCTCTTTTTTGTCAGTCTTGCTAGTGGTTTGTCAATTCTATTGACTTATTTCAAAGAATCAGCACTTTGTTTTATTTATTTTCTCCAATGTTTTCTATTTTCAATTTCATTGATTTTTTCTCTTAGTTTTATTATTTCATTCATTCTGTTTGCTTGCGGTTTACCTTGCTCTTTTTTGTCTAGATTCTTGAGGTGGGAGTTTAGATTATTGATTTGAGACTTTTCCTCTTTTGTAACATAAGCTAATAATACTGTACATTTCCTTTTCCACACAGCTTTAGCTGTCTCCTGTGAATGTTGATATGCTGTATCTTTATTGTCACTCAGTTTAATCTATTTGTTGATTTCTCTTGAAACTTCTTATTCAACCCATATTTTATTTAGAAGTGTGTGTTGTTTAATTTTCAAGTGTTTAATCTTTTTTGTTATTGATTTCTAGTTTGATTTCATTGTGGTTGGAGAACACACCCTGTATGATTACTGTTCTTTTAAATTTGTTGAGGTTTGTTTTATGGCCCGAGATATAGTCTACCTTGGTATATGTTCTGTGGGCCCATGAATATATTCTGCTGTTGTTAGATGGAGGTTTCTATAAATGTCAATCAGCTCCTGTTGGTNTGAATATATTCTGCTGTTGTTAGATGGAGGTTTCTATAAATGTCAATCAGCTCCTGTTGGTTAATAGTGTTGTTGGGTTCTTCTGTATCCTTACTGATTTTCTATCTGGTTCTATAAATTTTTGAGAGAGGGGTATTGAACTCTGTAACTATAATTGTGAATTTGTCTATTTCCCCTTCCAGTTTACCAGTTTTTGTTTCACATGTTTTGCAGTTCTATTCTTTGGTGCATACCATTTAGGATTGCTAAGTCTTCTTGGTTATTGTATAATGTTCCTTTTTGTCTCTGGTAATTTTATTTGCTTTGAAGTCTACCTCATCTCATAGTAATATAACCACTCTCACTTTCTTTTGGTTAACATTTGCATGATATATTTTTCCATCCTTTTACTTTCAACCTGCCTATGTTGTTATATTTGAAAGTGGATAAAGTTTTTAATTTACTCTGCCAATCTCTGTATTTTAATTGGAATATTTAGATAATTTACATTTAATGTAATTATTTATATGCTAGTGCTGTCTATCATTTCATTTTTATTTTCTGTTTTCTTCATTTATGAGTTACTTAAACATTCTTTAGAATTTCATTTTTATTTATCTGTAATGTTGAGTGTATCTCTTTGTTTGGCTTTGTTGTTGCTCTAGGTGTTATATTATGTGAACATAACTTATCACAGTCTATTGGTATTGTCATGATACCAGTTTGAGATATAGAAATTTCACTTCCCTTTATGTCCCTTTACTCTTTCTCATTTATAATATAGTTGTCTTAAATATTTCTTCTACTACATTATTTCTTCTCCACATCATTCAGGGTTATAAGTTTTGCTTTAACCTTCAAAAGGAATTTAGATAACTCAAGAGGAGAAGAAAAATCTATAGTATTTACTCATATTTTTGATTATCATGTCCTTTCCTTCCTTCCTTCCTTACCTCCCTTTCCCCTTACTTTTGTTCTTCCTTGTTTCCTCCCTTCCTCCCTCTCTCCTTTCTTCTTTCCTCCCTCCCTCCCTTTCTTCTTTCTTTCTTCCTGATGTTTCAACATTTCTTCTTTTCTTGTTTTTTTTT
>NW_007728103.1:263965-265558 GCF_000696425.1 Galeopterus variegatus | reverse complement strand
TTTTTTTTTCCCCTTTCTTTTTTGAGAACTTCTTTTAGGGTAGGTCTGCTGGGGACAGATTCTCTTAGTTTTTCTTCATCTGAGAATATCTTGATTTTTGCTTCATTCCAGAAGGATATTTTTGCTTGGTATAGGATTTGGGGATAACAGTTATTTCTTTCACCACCTGAAAAATATTGTGTCACTTTCTTCTGGACTCTGATGAGAAATCCACTGTCATTCTAATTGCTTTCCCCCTAAAGGTAAGGTGTCATTTTTCTCTAGCTGCTTTCAAGAATTTTTCTTTGTAGTTTTTAGAAGTTTAATTAGGTGTGTCTTCATGTGAATTTCTTTGGACTTATCCTATTTGGAGTTCGCTCAACTTAAATCTACAGGTTTATGCTTCTTGCTAAATCTGGAAAGTTTTCAGGCATTATTTCTTTTGGTAGTTTTTCAGCCCCATTGTCTTTCTCTGGGGCTCTGATGACATAACTGTTAGATCTTTTACTATGGTATCACAAGTCCCTGAGGCTCTGTTCCTTTTTTTTATTAAATTCTGTTTTCTTTCTGTTGTTCAGGTTTGGTAATTTCTATTGTTCTATCATCTAGTTCACTGATTTCTTTCCTCTATTCCCTACATTATGTTATTGAGCCCATCCATTGAGCTCATTTCAATTGTATTTTTTAGTCTCAAAATTTCTGTTTGGTTCTTCTTTATATGCTCAGTTTCTTTTCTGAGACTTTCTGTTTTTTCTTTTTGTTCTTCCAGTTTTATTGAGGTATGATTAACAAATAAAAATTGTATATATTTAAGGTGGTGATGTTTTGATCTACATGTACATTGTGAAATGATTACCACAGTCTGAGACTTTCTAGCTTTCATTTGCTTCAAGTGCATTTGTAGTTGCTTCCTGAAGCATTTTTACCTTGGCTGCTTTTAAATTTTTTCACATAATTCAAATATTTCTGTCATCTTGGTGTTAGCTTGTATTGATTGTCTTTTTTCATTTAATTTGAGCTCTTCTTGGTTTTTGGTATGATGAGTAATTTTTACTAATACTTGAACATTTCTGCATTGTTATGAGACCCTGTATCTTAAACTTTTTGTTTTAGCTGGATTTTTCTGATGCCACTTCAGCACCACCTTGTCACTGTCAGGTGGAGGTAGAAGTCCAGGTTTTCCACTTGGTGTGCGAGGTTGGGGGGCTCCTTGTTACTGCTGGGTGGGAGATTTGGCTCCCTCTCTGGTCTTCACTGGCACTGCAGAGGTGAAGGTGGCGAATCATTACTATCTGGCAGAAATGTGATGAAAGTCCTGCATTGAACTTCTGTGACACCACCGAGGCAGTGCTATTGGGGCACCTCATTACAGCCTCAAGAAGGTAAAAATTTAGCTCCTCACTTGGTCTTTGCTAATGTTGTAGGAGTGGGACCACAGTTTTTATTGTGGTATTTGTCTGGAGTAGAGTGGTTATTGGCTAAAAGTTTTTTTCTTGCTAGGCTGGTCTCGAGCCCTTAGGCTAGAGAGAACAAGATTTTGTTGGGGCTTTTTCTTTTTGTCTGTGTTAGCATTTCTGTCTTGTTGCGTTTTCTGTGTTGTTGGCTTCTTCCGCT
>NW_007728103.1:262575-263493 GCF_000696425.1 Galeopterus variegatus | reverse complement strand
TTTTTTTTTTTTTTGGCTAAAAACCTCCCAGTATGGTCATCAGAGGTGTCCATCCTTTTTATATTCAAATCCCTCTGAGCTGCTTCAATGGCCAGGAAAGAAAGGAATCTCACGGAAGGGCCAACCCTCCATTTCACTGGGCTTCCCAGCCCCTCTTCCATCTGACAGCTTGAGCAGAGGCCTAACTTGAAGCTCTTGGCTCCCCCAATACCTGTCAGACATAAATTGGGGGTAGGCTAATTAACTGTTTGCAGGACAAAAGCACCAGACCCCTGCTTCTCTTTCCTTGAGCCTTGATCTTACCTGTTTGATTATGACAATTCTTCCTCCCACCTTAGCTTGTGAGGAAATGGGATGCAGCCAGTGTGATCCCTTATCTGGGGTGATGGCAAGTAAACATGAAAAATGTGCTGGGGAACAGAAAAGGACAGTGATCAGAAAGGCTTTTTCTTTCAACCTAAATCATGATGTTTAGGGCATCGCCTAGAGTTTTCCAAGTTATTTATAACTGTCCGTCCCTGTTAGGGGATATATGTTTTATCTAAAAATAAGTAATCTTTCCTAATCAAATGATAAATGTGGGTGTCCCAGATGGAAGCCCCATAGTTAGCCGCCTCGTTAGCAAAAGTTCGGGTGAATAATGGAAATATTACCAGCATGACACTAGATCAGATGCCTCAGTATGCTCAGTGTTGGGCATTAGATCTCTTTGAATTTTCTTGGTGGAAGAACCTTCACATTAGCAGAGGTAGCCCTCACAAGCCAAGTCTTTTAGAATGGATATTCAAGGTACTTCGAATTCCTATAAGCTAATTATTGTGTGTGGGGGAGGTTATGGTGCATTCCCTTGGAATTTATGTTGTATAGAGCCAGCATCTGGCTCTGTCTCTGCAATCCTTATTGAGGGATCCCAACAGG
>NW_007728103.1:260452-261673 GCF_000696425.1 Galeopterus variegatus | reverse complement strand
TGTTGTATAGAGCCAGCATCTGGCTCTGTCTCTGCAATCCTTATTGAGGGATCCCAACAGGGCATCCAAGCCCCAGACTTAGTGGGTGACTGATACTCATTTCAATTTCCCACATAAAAAAATCAAACTATTAGAGCTGGCAGGAACCTACTTACTGCTTCTCAATCCTGGCTGTTCATTAGTAACACCTGGAAAATTTAAAACACTAATGCCTGGGCCCCACCTCCAAAGATTCTGACTTTTTTTTTTTTTTTTTTAAAACACCAAGCCAATAAAGTAGATAGTGTTTTTGATTTCCATTTAACAGATGGGGACCCTGAGGCCCAGGTTAAGTTTCTCCCAGACACCGTGGTTGCCTGTGGTGAGAGGATTTGAACTCAATTGGTCTGAGTTTAGAGTCCTGGATCTCAATCAACACACCACCTGGAGAGGGGCCTTGACACATGTTGGTGTTATTTTTCTGTACCAGTGGTTCTCCAGTCTGACTGAATATTAGAATCACCAGGGATCTTTTTTTTTGTTTTTACAAAGATGCACACACCTGATCCCCATCCCCTGAGATGCTGACTTAATTGGTTGGGGGTGGGATCAGTACATTGATAAAATTTTTAATATCTCTAGATGTAAAGTAGGGCAAATCGTAACTAAAGCCAAAATGTTTCATTATTTTAGTTATTATTTTAGTTATACTAAGTTTCCATTTATATTGTCAGGGCTTGGACTCGGACCCTTCAAACCTATTGTACAGACTGGGTCCCCAGACCCCTCGCACGCAGGTCCATGCTAGGTAATAGGGAAAGATTCCAGGCGCTGTTGGCGGATGTCACGAGCTCAGTCCTCAGCTTCCTCAGTGGCAGCCGCTTACAGGTCTGGTAGCTTACAGGTCAGGCAGTGCTGGTGGCCTTGCGGAGGGTCCCGGTGGCACTAGCAGCAGCAGTAGAGGCATCCTGGAGGTGGAGGTGGAGGTGCTGTGGGTCAGAGCCACTCGTCCTTTATACTTAAATCCATAACCTAGGACACCTGGGTGCACATGCGCAATTACACTAGACGATAACCAAGGAACACCTGAGCACACGTGCATGTTTACATCAAATGCTCGGCAAGATTCTGAACATCTGAGTGGCCCTGGCCATTTTCCTATGTTTTCCCAACATTAGATGATTCAAATGGGCATCCAGGGTCTAAAACCACTGTTTTTCATTTTTCTTTTGTTTTTTTTTT
>NW_007728103.1:257685-258694 GCF_000696425.1 Galeopterus variegatus | reverse complement strand
GATCTTATGAATGAAATCCAGAGCGGGGACAAAATTGTTTCATCCACAGAAAGAAACTAATTAAACACAAGATTGCAGTAAGCACGTTTGTTGGGAGAACCTGGGAGAACCGGAGGCATTCTGCTGCAGGAAGACTCATTGGTCATTTCCAGAGAAGGGTAACAGGGAGGAGGTCTTAATCATGTTTTTTACGATCAAAGGTGTTTTTAAAACCAGTCCTTTCATTAACTGGGTGAAGAACGACCCTGACCTAGTGGGATGTTTCAGGTGGCATAAATTAATTATGAATTGCTGCAGACAGTCCACTTGGTATCTAGCTCCCATGCTTTCGCAGGAAAGAGCCAGAGGAAATCCAATTAATGCTCACAGGGAGGTAGGGCATGCTGAACTGAGGCTCCATGTCACCCTTTTGGTGACCGTTGGGAATGGGGACCATGCAGTGTGCTTGACTTAGTCTGGCCACCACCGTGTCTGGCCTTGAATCTACATCCAGGATGAGGTGGTTATATTTACGGCAACCTACTATCCAGGTTTGCTGGGGACTGTCCTGGTACTGAAAATCCCATGTCCTGAAAAATCCCTTCCTGGGATGTGAAAAGTCCTGATTTTCAGTGATGGGTATAGAAGGTTGTGGAAAAAGTACAAAACCCTTACTAAAGCCTGAAAATACAGGGAATGCAACACTGTTTGGTTTCAGAGGTGTATCAAGTAAGTCTTTGCCTTCTGTGATTGCTGTAGCTGTTTGTGTCCATGACTGTGGATGTCGGCAACCATGGGGACCTTTCGGAGGTGCCCTGTGCTCACGCTGGTTCTGTATCTGGCCTGAAATTAGTATGACTGAAGTGTGGCCTCTGGAGTCAGGTGTCTGGGTGCATTTTCCCCCATGAGCTTATAAGATGGGTCTTCAAAAAGTTCATGGAAAGATTTGTATCATCTCTTGATTCTATTTTTCCATGAACTTTTTTTTTTTTTTGTCTTTTGTCTTTTTCCGTGTCCGGCAACGGATCGC
>NW_007728103.1:253956-257316 GCF_000696425.1 Galeopterus variegatus | reverse complement strand
CGCTTCCCAAGCGGCGCACTATCCAGTGCGCCACCGGGCCGGCCCCTTCCATGAACTTTTTGAAGTACCCTCGTATTAGCCACGTGGCCTGGGGAAAGCTGTCAAACCGCTCAGACTCGTTTTCCCATCTGTGCAATAGAGATAGAAGCACCCTCAGAGATTTGTAATGAGTATTGAATGAGACAATGCCTTAAAATGCAGCTGAAGAGCTTGGTTCAGAGAAAGTGATCAATCCACGTTAACCACCATTAATAAAATAATGTAGGTACCACCCTGCTGGTTGCTGTCAGTGTTGCTGCAGGCAGCCGAGTGGGTGTCATCAGGTGGGATAGGAGCAACCCAGGGCTGTGCTCTCAGCACCTCTCCTACAAGCACTAGCTCTTCCGTGAGGCACGTGGCAGAGAGACATGAGATGAGCTCCAGTCGTCCGGGTGGGGACTTGGGGGGTGGAGGTGGGAAGTGGGGAGGAGACCACCGGGGGTCCCCCAAAACCTGAGTTTAGAAACACAGTGGACTCACTTGCCCTTCTCCCTAGAGGGCTCCCTTCTGTGCAGGATGGTGTCAGACGGGACAGGTGAATGATGTGAATCCCTCATGTTTAGGGTGTGATCTTCTTGGCCATGGTCACGTCAATAAGACCGTCAACAGTTCTGGGGGACCAAGAAGCCTCAGAGAACACAGGCTCCATGAAGCTCAAGTCTGCCTCCCTCCCCCCTGTCTTCATGACCCCCTCATGAGCCCTCCCGTGACCCTCATGGGGGGAGCCAGCCAGGTCCCTTGTGACCATTTCCTTAAATTTGCACAAGCTTTTTTCTTATTCAAATATTATTAACATAGGGAGGGATATCAGGGCATTTTAATTTCAGTCAAACCTTTTTATTATTTTTTAATAATTTTATTAAGGTATAATTGACATATAATAAACTGTGCATATTTAAAGTATACAATTTGATACCTTTTGTTACATATACGTACTTGTAAAACTATCACTACAATCAAGAAAATGGACCTACCCATCACTCCCCAAAGTTGGTAATCTCTCATTCCTGTCCCTTCCTGCTGTCCCTCCTACCCCAGCAGCCCCAGGCAACCAGTCATCTGCTTCCTGTTACCATAGAATTGTTTGTATTTTTAAGGAATTTTATAAAAATAAAATTATATAGTATATATTCTTTTGTCTGGCTTCTTTCACTCAGTATAATTATTGTGAGATGCATCAATGCTATTATGTGTATCAGTACAGTAGTTCGTTCCTTTTTATTGCCAAATGGTATTCCATCATGAGGATATACCCATTTATACATCCATTCACATGTTGATGGACATTTGGGTTGATTCCAGTTTTGGGGCTATTACATATAAAGCTGCTATGAAAATTTGTGTACAAGTCTTTATATGGATATATGTGTTCAATTATTTTGGGTAAATATGTAGGAAAGGAATGGCTAGATGGTGTGGTAGATGCATGTTTAACATTTTAAGAAACTGTCAAATATTTTCCAAAGTCTTTCTACCATTTTACATTCCCGTCAGTGGCGTATGAGAGTTCTAGCTGCTCCACAGCTTTGCCAGCACTTTGCAAGGTCAGTCTTTTTATTTTAATCATCCTAACAAGTGTGTAGTAGTATCTCCTTGTAGTTTTAATTCACATTTTCCTAATGACAATGATGTTGAACATCTTTTCATGTGCTTATTTGCCACCTTCTTTGGTGAAGTATCTACTCAAATATTTTGACCAGTTAAAAAAAATAGTTTGGTGGTTGTTATTGAGTTTTGTAAGTTTTTAATATATCCTATGCACAGGTCCTTTATCAGATACTTTGCTTTGCATATATTTGTTGGTGGTTGTTATTGAGTTTTGTAAGTTTTTTTTTTTCCTTTTTGTCTTTTTTCGTGACCGGCAACGGATCGCAACCCTCGGTGTTAATGATGTTGAACATCTTTTCATGTGCTTATTTGCCACCTTCTTTGGTGAAGTATCTACTCAAATATTTTGACCAGTTAAAAAAAATAGTTTGGTGGTTGTTATTGAGTTTTGTAAGTTTTTAATATATCCTATGCACAGGTCCTTTATCAGATACTTTGCTTTGCATATATTTCTTCAGAGTCTGTGGCTTTTCTTTTCATTCTCTTGAGAGAGTCCTTTGAAAAGCAGAAGTGTTTAATTTTGATTTGGTCCAGTTTATCAATTTTTTCTTTTCTTTTTTTAAAGATGACTGGTAAGGGGATCTTAACCCTTGACTTGGTGTTGTCAGCACCATGCTCTCCCAAGTGAGCCACAGGCCAGCCCTTATTTAACTTTTTTGATTTTATATATCTTAGCCGCACTCTCCCGAGTGAGCCACGGGCCGGTCCTTCAATTTTTTCTTTTATAAATTGTGATCTTGGTGTCACCATAAAACTATCACCACAATTAAGGAAATGAACACATTCACCATGACCAAGAGTTTGTAATCTCTCACTCCCTAACCTAAGGCTACAAAGATATTCTTCTATGTTTTCATCTAAAAATTTATTGTATTATCTTTTACATTTAGATCTGTGATCCATTTTGCATTGACTTGCAAAGTATGGATCAAAGTTCATGTTTTCGCAATGGATGTCTCATTGTTCCAGCATTATTTATTGAAAAGACTATCCTTTCTCTATGGTGGTGCCTTCTCATCTTGGCCAAAAATTAGTTGCCTATGTATGTGTGGGTCTTTTTTTCAACTCTATTTTCTTCCAGTTAAATTTTTGTCTGTTTTGATACTAATACAACACTGTCTTGATGACTCTAGCTTTCTCCAGCTTTGATCTGCTTTTTCAAAGTCCCTCCAGTACGATATTGAGTAGAAGTGGCAAGAGAGAACATTCTTGTCTTGTTCCTGTTCTTATGGGCAAAGGCATTCCGTCTTTTACCATTAAGTATGTTAGCTGTAGGTTTTTCGTAGATGTCCTTTTAAGGTTAGGAAAGTTCCCTCTATTCCTAGAGTGCTGAGAATTTTTATCAGAAATGGATGTTGGATTTTGTCAGATACTTTTTCTGAGTCTGTTGGGATAATCACTTTTCTATTTTTTTTGTTCACTAATTGGTGAATTATACTGGTTTTTGAGTGTTAATCCAATCTTGGATATTAAGCCAACTTCTGGGAAAAATCCCACTTGGTCCTTTTTGTGTATTGTTGCATTTGATTTGATAAAATTTTGTTTAGAATTTTGCATCTATGTTCATGAGGGATATTGTTAGTCCGTAGTACATTTTCTTGTCATATCTGTTAGGCTTTGGTATCAGGATAATGCTGGCCTCAGAGAATGAGCTGGAAAATATTCTCTCCTCTTCAGTTTTCTGAAAGAGTTTGTATAGAATTGGTATTAATT
>NW_007728103.1:251973-253798 GCF_000696425.1 Galeopterus variegatus | reverse complement strand
CTGGAAAATATTCTCTCCTCTTCAGTTTTCTGAAAGAGTTTGTATAGAATTGGTATTAATTTTTCCTTAAATTATTGGTGGAATTCAGCAGCAAAACCATCTGGACCAGGAATTGATTTCTCTGTTCTTTCTTATTTTCTTTCTTCTACCTACTTTGGGTTTAGTTTGCCCTTTTTCTAGTTTCTTACAGGTGAGGTCGTTAAGTTGAGACCTGTGTTATTTTTCTAATATAGGCATTTAGTGCTATAAATCTTTCTCCAAGTACTGCTTTAGTGCATCCAAAAATTTTTTACATGTTGTATTTCATTTTAATTTACTTCAAAATACTTTCTGTTTTCCTTGATTTTTTCTTTGACTATGAATTATTAGAAATGTGTTATTTAGTTTCCAAACATTTGAAGACTTTCCAGAGATCTTTCTATTTTCGCTTTTTTGTTTCTTTGTTTTGGCAGCCATCCAGTAGGGGGTCCAACTCTTGACCTTGGTGTTATCAACACTGCTGTTATTGTTTTTTAATTAAATTCTGTGTGGAATAAGAATATACTTTGTATGATTTGAGTTTTACATTCATTGAGATTTGTTTAATGAATTAGAATTTTGGTAAAAGTTCAGTGTACACATTAAAAGAATGTGTGAGGTCTTCTAAATACCGATTTGGTCAAGTTGATTGATTTTGTTCACTCTTCTATATCCTTACTGATTTTATGCCTTCTTGTTCTATCAGTTATCAAGACAGGGATGTTAAAATATCTCACTATATTTATGCATCTGTCTATATTTCTTTTCAATGCCTTTTTTTTTTTTTTGCTTCATGTATTTTGAAACTCTGTTATTAGAGCCATAAACATTTGGGACTGTTATATTCTCATGATGAATTGGCTATTTTATCATTATGAAATGATTTGCTTTATTCTTGGTAATATTTTTTGCTCAGAAATGTACTTTGGTATGAATATAGCCAATCTGACCCATGGACCCTATGAGATAAATTTGTGTTACAAGCCTCCAAGTTTGGGATAATTTGCTATGCAGCAATAGAAATCCAATACACAGGGTTTAAAATTCTAGGTTGAAGATTTTTCTCTCTATACAGTCATGCATTGCTTAATGTCAGGGATATCTTCTGAGAAATGCTTCAATATGTGATTTTGTCATTGTGTAAACATCATAGATTGTATTTACACAAGCCTAGATAGTACAGCCCACTACACACCTAGGATTTACAGTACAGCCTATTGCTCCTAGGCTACACACTTGTACAGCGTGTTACTCTACTGAATACTGTAGACAATTATAACATAATGGTATTTGTATAGCTAAACATAGAAAAGGGACAGGAGATAAAAAAAATGGCAGAGAGATAAAAAATGGTACACCTGTATAGGGTACTTACCATGAATGGAGCTTGCAGGACTGGAAGTTGCTGTGGGTGAGTCAGTGAATGGTGAGTGAATGTGAAAGGACTAGGACATGACTGTACAGTATTCTAGACTTGATAAACACTGTACACTTAGATGACACTAAATTTATAACAAATATTTTTCTTTCTTCAGTAGTAAATTAAGCTTAGCTTACTGTAATTTTTTATTTTATAAACAAAAAATTAAAAAATTTTAAAATTCTTTTGTAATAACTCTTAGCTTAAAACACAAACACATTGTACAGCTATACAAAAATATTTTCTTTCTTTATGTCCTTATTCTACAAGCTTTTTTAAATACTAAATTTCCTTGACCTTGATGTTATCAGCACTGCATTCTAACCAAGCGAACTAACTGGCTAGCTCCCCCCCACCTTTTAAAAAACTTTTGTTAAAAACTAAGAT
>NW_007728103.1:242097-251669 GCF_000696425.1 Galeopterus variegatus | reverse complement strand
AAGCGAACTAACTGGCTAGCTCCCCCCCACCTTTTAAAAAACTTTTGTTAAAAACTAAGATTCAAACACACACATTAGGCCTACACAGGGTTGGGATCATCAGTGTCACTGTCTTGCACCTCTTGTCCCGGGGGAAGGTCAGTGGGCAATAACTCACGTGGAGCTGACATCTTCTGTGATGACAATGCCTTCTTCTAAAATGCCTCCTGAAGGACCTGCCTGAGGCTGGTTTACAGTTAACTTTTTTTTTATCAGTAGGAATATACTCTGAAATAATAATAAAAAGTATAGGATAGTAAATACCTGTACATAAACCAGTAACATAGTCGTTTGACATTATCAAGTATTATGTCCTGTACATAATTCCATGTGCTGTACTTTTATGTGACTGGCAGCACATAGGCTTGTTTACCAGCATCACCACAAATGCATTGTGCTACGACGTTACGACGGCTGTCATGTAACTAAGTGATAGGAATTCTTCAACTTCATTATAATCTTATGGGACCACCATCATATATGTGGCCTGTTGTTGACCGAAATGTCATTATGCAGCCCATAACTATGCTTTAAAGATGTAGCCCCACTTTCTTCTTGCTTGCATTGTTTCTTAGAAGAAATCTGCTATCATCCTTTCCTCGGTTCCTTTGCACATAATGTGTCTTTGTAAACTCTGGTTGCTTTTTTTTTTTTCCTTTAAATTGATTTCGAGCAATTGAACTAGAATGTGCCTTGGGGTCTTTTTCTTCATGTTTCTTGTGTTTGAGTGCAATGAGCTTTTTGAGTCTGTGGATTTATAGTTTTCATTAAATTTGGAAAAATTTCAGCCTGACTTCTTCAAATATCTTTTTTCTATGATCTTTGCCCCCTTTCTCTTCTCCTTCAGGGCCTCAATTACTTATATATTAGGTGCTCAAAGCTGTCCTTCAGCTCACTGATGCGGTGTTCATTCAAGTTTTTTTCTTTCTTTTTTTTATTTTAGAGGGTCTTTACTGCTATGTCTTCTATGATGTCCAGTCTGCCACTGATCCCATTGAGTGTATTTTTAAATCTCAGACATTGTAGTTTTAATCTGTTGGTTTGAGTCTTTTTATATCTTCCATGTTCCCACTTAACTTTTTAAGCAATACAGTTGTAACAACTTTTACAATGTTCTTGTCCAATAATTCTAATGTCTGTGTCAATTCTGCATAAGTTTCAACTGATTGGTTTTTCTTTTCATCATTGGCTATTTTCCTGCTTCTATGAATGCCTGGTAATGTTCTGTTGGAGTCCAGACATTTGGATTTCACCCTTTGCATGCTGGATGTTTTTGTTTTCCTATACATGTTCTTGAGCATTTTTCTGGGAGGTATTTACATTACTTGGAAACAGCTTGATCCTTTTGAGACTTGCTTTTAAGATTTGTTAGGCAGGACCAGAGCTGTGTTTAGTCTGGGGCTAATAATTCCCCACTCCTGAAGCAGGACACTTGTCCTATAAATAGTGAGGTTTTCTAGGCTGGCTGGTGGGACAGGCACTATCACTGACCCTGTGTGAATGTGGTGTATTGTTCCCTCATCCTTTGACTGGTTCATTCCCCAGTCTTGGGTAGTTTCCTCGCACACATGTGCTGTCTCTGCTGAAAACTCCTAGGACCCTCTGTAGGTCTCTGGAGTTTTCTCTCTGAGAAGCTCTCTCCTCTCTGGTACTCTGCCCTATAAATTCTACCTGCTCTGGTCTCTCTGGACTCAGCTCTTTCTTTTCAACTCAGGGATTCTCCCAGGTACTGCCCAGATTCTTCCTGTTTGTGGTGCAGCCTGGAAACTCTCCCAAGACAGCAAGCTGCGACAACTGGGAAATTCATCTGGTCTGTTTCCTGACTCTCTGGGATTGTTGTCTTTCATCGCCTGATGTTCAGCTTCTTGAAAACAGTTGTTTCAAATATTTTTGTCCCGATGATTAGTAGTTTTAGGAATGGAGTCGGATTCCACCTACATTCTGCTTTAAACTCACTGTTGTAATGGCAAGAATCAGAACATTTTGCTATTTTTCTCTTTTTATCTAATCTGCTTTTCCTCTGTGTTTTGATGACCTCCACGCTTTCCTCTGAATTCTGTGACTGAGTACGTTCTATTTTTACTCACTAATCTTGATTGACTTTCATCCTCTAATGCAATAGGTTTTCTTCTGACCATTACTATGCAACATACAACAAGACGTTCCTTCCTCACCCTCCCTCCCATCGGCCAGGGCACAGGGAGCTCTGCACGGCCGTCTCTGCACACGTGTGCTCTCTCTGCCTTGCTGCTCACACTGCCACTGTTCGGTGCTTCTCCCCTTTAGCTCTTCTAAAACCTCCACCAGTGTCTTCCTTCCTCCCCCTCTCCTCTTTCCCTGCACTGTCCTAGACCAAACCTTCCTCATCACTAGTCTGTAATAGCCTTTTTCTTTCTAGGTCCTCCAGTCTACGCATGATGCTGTGGCATTTCTACAAAGCAGTTCTGACTAGGGCACACTTCCTACCCCTCCAGTGACTCCCACTGTCCTCAGAAATTATGCCCAAGGTTTTTGAGTTCCTTCCTTCATAAAGCTTTTTCCCACCTACCAGTTGGATATGTTTTCTCCTCTGTGCCCCTGTGGGGGGCAGTGGGGGTTGTTTTCTCCTCGACATGGTACGCATCACTTTATTCCTTGTAATTAGCTGTGAACTGCTGTCTCCCTACTAGCCCGCAACCTCCTTGAAAGTGCACTGGGATCAGAGCACCTCACCTCACAGAACCTTGCACGTATTAGGTGTGCACAAAATGTCCCACAGGCGATCTTGTCTCTGGTGGGCATATTCTGTCCAACTGAAACAGGTCCTTTCTTCCATGTTTCAGGGCAGGTGGCCATTGGCAGACTCACCTGTGTTCTTCCAGCACCAGGACCTTATGGTCCAAATCAGTAAGTCTCCGGGGGGACTTATTGGTCCAGCCTGGCTGTCACAGCCTCCCCTGCACCAGCCCCATCCAGGAGAACTGGATACTATGATGGGTCCCAAGTCCTAGATGTGGTGGTAATAACAGAAGAGGGGAGACTGGAAAGCTTGTACATCAGACAAACAGTCATGTTCTATGGCACTGGGGGCCAATCCCTGCATCCAGGAAGTGGCTGCTTGTATCGGTGACTCAGTTCTGAATCAATGTCTCCATGGACTCTGCACCTAATTCTAGATTATTAGAGCCCACTTACCGTGCTTAAACTCAGATGCAATTTTAACCATTTAAAAACTCTCTTCTAAAAATCATGTTGACATGAATGTGATCATATGAGTCATCAAACATTAACACGAATTAGCACATTTCTACTTTCTTTATAATGGTGTTAACTCTCTGGGTGTACATTTCATTCAATGCCCATGTATAAGATCAAACATGATTAATTTGAACTATTTGTGGGAAGGGCAGTTTTGATTAGAGAAACATCTGAATCCTAATACAGATTTTAAATAATTCAAGTTTCCTTATTACTAATTAGGGTTCTTAGGTATAGACAAACAAAATCCACTCTGGCTTGTTTACCTAGAAATGACGTATTAGAAAATCTCGGTAGCCCACAGAATGGCTGGGATGGGTGAAGAGGCAGACTTGAGGCTGCACTCCAGGAATAATTCCCCAAACAACATTTTAGAACCAGGCCACTGATGGAACTGGTGCCTTTCCATGGCCAGGAGGTTGCAGAATGAGGAAGGCCACCTGTCTCCAGAATGGTACCATCTCTGACAAGCTCCGTGCCAACACCTCTCTCTCTCCATATAATTCTTTCCCAAGTCAAAGTCTCATGAGAGCACCTCTGCCATGCAACTTAGTTCTGAATCAAGGTCTTGTGAAAGTACATGTGACTATTGGACCTAAATCGCCTCTGGAACTCTAGCTGCAAGGGAGTTTAGGAAAGCCAGCACATGAGCTTTCCAGCCTCTGGGCAGTAGAAGGGGGTTGTAACAGATGTTGAATGAGCATCTTCTCTGTTTGGATTCCCCATAGTGCCTCACATAGACAAGGTGCTCGGTAAATGTTGGTTCAGGTGTGTATGTGTGTGTGTTATCAGGAATCTTGGGCAGTAGAAGGGGGTTGTAACAGATGTTGAATGAGCATCTTCTCTGTTTGGATTCCCCACAGTGCCTCACATAGACAAGGTGCTCGGTAAATGTTGGTTCAGGTGTGTATGTGTGTGTGTTATCAGGAATCTCTGGACTAGAGTCAGCTGTAGTCATGAATTAGGGTCATTCTGTTTAAGTGGGTAATTCTGATTAAATCTTCTCATCTATCTGAACATCACTTTCTTTATCTGTCAGATTATGGCATTTAATTAAGGAGTCTCTAAGGTCCCTTCCACTTTTGAATAGTCCATGGTCCTCTGAAATCTCTTATGATAACAGATGCAAAGGAGGAATCAATGAAGGCAATAGAAGAAGCTTTCATTTTTGATTTAGTGATGCCCGCCTATTTCCCTAGAAGGATCTGAAGAGATGAGTACTCTAGACGTTATATATACATCCATGCATGTCTTTACCTGAAGGAAAGTGGCTGTTCTTTTAAAAATATAAACTCGTTAGTGCCTGAGAAAAGCCAGGGAATTTCTCTTCTGTCCCTGCTGATACCCACTGCAAAACAGTTCTGGCTCGGGGGCTTAGAATATCTTGTGCCTTCAAACTGGATAAAATATGTAAAGAAAATAAGACTTAAGGCACATGGTGGAACATGTGCCCTGAATGATCTATCTCATGGTAGAAATTTAATTTTGTTTCTACCTATTTGGGGTTACAGATAGGATTATATTTCTCAGGCAAAAAAAGTCATTAATCAAGAAAGGGGCCTCTTAATCCTTCTCCCAATTTTAGTGAGACACTGTAGAATGCCTCTCACTGGTGAATGGCAAGTATCAGCTGGGTGTCATTAGCAGGCTTTTGTGACAGGTCTGCTGTGGTACTGTGTACCCAGTTATTCACCAGCCTAATCCTCCCTGACTCTCACAGGGACAGAAACTGACAAAGATGGCTTTATGGCCTGCCTCAAATTGCAGGCTGACAAGTGAGCATTTGAGACCCTTGGTGCCAGGGCCTGGACAATGGCATGTGGAATAGGTTTGTGGAAATCAGCCCCCTGTAGTCCCTAAGCAGAATTTCCAAAGTATATATTAGGTACCAGAAACAGAGTTTCACTATCAGCGTATGGGCAGGTCCCTTCTTTGCGATCAGAACTTCAAATGTGGCAGGATGGTGCAAGAGAACTGGGAGATTTTCTCCTCCCTCCCTCCCATATCTCCTCTCTCTCCCTCTCTCATTCCATGTGCCAGTAGCTGTGTCAGGCACTGGGGAGACAGCAATGTATAAGATGCTGTGTGTGTTGGCTTCATCCCAAAGGTGGCTTTTTAATGCAGTTAGGTAAGGTGGCTCCCGCAGTTCCAAGCTCGCCCAGCCTTTTTTGCTGCCACTGGAGGAAGAGAGCCCCTCTCTCATGCCGAGTAAGCATATACCAAAGTCTCAGAGAAGTCTCTGACTGGCCCAGGTTAGGCCGTGTGCCCATTTCTGATTCAGTCATGCTACCAAGAGAGATGGAGAACTCTGACTGGCTAGTCTGTCACATGTCCAGCCCTGTATTAAAGGGGTTGAAGAACCCCCAATAAACAAAACAGGTACAGGGGCCGGCCCGTGGCTCACTCGGGAGAGTGTGGTGCTGATAACACCAAGGCCATGGGTTCGGATCCCATATAGGGATGGCCGGTTAGCTCACTGGCTGAGCGTGGTGCTGACAACACCAAGTCAAGGGTTAAGATCCCCTTACCGGTCATCTTTAAAAAAAAAAAAAAAAAACAGGTACAAATAAAGTGGGAAAAAGTAGTTCTTCCAAAGGAACAGCAGGGTGTTTTCACCAGATGGCAGAGGAAGGGCTGCTGGGCACACACAAGCACCAGATGTCCACTTCAGTACAGGGTCCAGTGGGGGCAGAGAGGAAGGCGTGGAATGTTCCCACTATTTGCCCATCTATGAGGCTGGCTGGTTAGCTCACTTGGAGAGCATGGTGCTGGTAACACTGAGGTCATGGGTTTGGATCCCTATACCGGCTAGCTGCCAAAAAAAAATAAAAATAAAAATAATAAAAATAAAAATAAAGACAGGGATTGCTGACCCAGCTCCACCACCCAAATTAGGGTCAGTGATGGACTATGCCAGCCAGGGCAAGGTAGACACCAAACTGGGTCATTAGATGGTCTGTGAGGTCCTTCCGGGTCTCATGCTTTGTGACTCTGTCTTTTACCTTGATCATTGGATGAGCTGGAACATCTCAAGGGTGACCTTCCCACTCCAACCCATTGATAAGACGCTCATAGTGGGGTAACATCAGGCAGGAATCTTCCAAGGCTGACAGCGGCATTTGTGCTGGTTCCTTTTTTGACATTTTGTTTTGGCTTTCAGAGGAGGCAGCCGAGTTTGGTGAGGGAGGATGGAGGTGAATGCTTTAACTCCAAACTTGATAAAGTTTGACACCAGGCAGAGTGATGGGCATTACAAGTGCCCAGGCCAGACACGGTCCCATTCTCAGAAAGAATTCCCAGGACTTGGGAAAGTCACTTAGCCTCTTTGATCCTCCGTTTCCTCCTCTGTAGAATGGGGGAGCTTACATCACAGTTTACAGAAGAGCAAATGTGTGCCGGTGTTTTGTAACAGACACGGTCCCATTCTCAGAAAGAATTCCCAGGACTTGGGAAAGTCACTTAGCCTCTTTGAGCCTCCGTTTCCTCCTCTGTAGAATGGGGGAGCTTACATCACAGTTTACAGAAGAGCAAATGTGTGCCGGTGTTTTGTAACGGCATTGTAGTCCTATGAGGGAGCATATTCAGACAGGATCACTATCTACCTGAGAGCAGTGACTGCATCTGGTCTGTAGTGCCAGCTGTGCACTCTAGGGATTCCCAGGAAGCACCACCAAATGAATGACTAACTTACCTGCGGAAATGGTACAGAAAAGCTGCGTGACATGGGCAGGCCACATAGCGTGTTGGAGAGGACTTGTGATCTCAGATCCCTGGTCCTTACCTGCAACCCCTTTAGTGATCTCAGGGGAAGACGAGGCCCCCATGTACCATTAGAAGGTGTCGCTGGCATCTCTTGGGCATTAGTTACCCCAGCCCCCCTGCTGGGAGTGTGTGACGAAGGGAAGAGAGACCACAACATGATGACCAGTCCCTCCTTGAGGATCCCTGCCCTGGACCTCTGCCCTCCCCATCATGGTCTGTCCCTTATGTGACATTTCCTTCTTTCTGCTTTTTGTTAGGGCAGTGAAGGTCTGGCCCCTTTAAATAGCATGTCTGCTGCATGGTGGGGGAGAGACTGCCCCACCCAGGAGCACCTTGGTCAGACTAAGTGCTCATGTCCTTGAACTCTGTTGCTGGTGAGGGGTCGGGGCAGTGGGAGGCTTCTGTCTGCAGCGTGGGGCCTGCCGTGGCAGGACTGGGGACAGGATGAGGGTGCTGGCTCCTCTTGGGGTCAGGACAGAAGGAGTGGCTCTGTGTAGAACCTCATTCCATTTGCTTCTGTGAGGGCCTGGGAGGGGTTACAGCAGAGGCATGTGTAGATGCTCAGGGACACATGAAGATACAAGAGAAACTATGTGGACAAGGAGAGATGTTACTAGAAACCAGAAATTAAGCAATTATTTGTTGAGGTCTAAATTTGGCTCCAAATTTTCTGGCAGATAAGACAAAAAGCAGTATGACAGGTTTCTTAGTCTCTTTGTCTAATTGAAAGAAACAAGTGTTCAGAGAAGGCAAAATTTCACATAGTTCTAGAAGGAATTGTCACTTGGGTCCTTATATAAAGAACACTGGGTAACAGAAATCTATTCATTCAACAAATAGGGGAAAGAAGACTTGATCGTGGCCTCATCTGCTGACGCCTTATGAGAGACACATTTGTGGTCTTTACGGTTTCTTTTTTTCCTTTTATTTTCCTTCTCTTTCTTGGTCTTTGTTGTTTTACCATCTGTGTTTCCTGCTAGACTGTAGGCTCCGTGTAGACAGGGATCTGTTTGTCTTGCTGATTGCTGGGTCTCCACATATTAGCGAGGTCTCCAAAAGCGTTTGTTAAGAGAATTCAATATGTAGTATCTTAGGGGAAAACCAAGTATTTTGTAGGTAACTGAAGGAACATCTAACCCAGACCTGGGGGTCTGTCGAGGGAGATGGTTTCCTGGGGAAAGTGACATCTCAGCCAAGACTGGAAGGACTAATAGAAATTAAGTATGGGGTGGGGTGGGGTGGTGAAGATTGTTCAGGGAGAGAGAATGTCATGTGGTGAGAGAAGTCAGACATGACCTTGGCACGGAGCACAAGGGTAGACTGTGGGGGGAGATGGTGGGAGAGAGCAGGAGACCTTAAACAGCAGACAGGAGTTGGGTGTTACCCTGAAGGCAACGGGGAGCCCCTGAAGGGTTGGACATGATCCGCTGGGCTCTTGGAAGGGTGGCTCTGGCTTGAGCTGGAGGGGAGAGCAAGACTAAAAGCAGGGAGACCCAGGACCCTGAGTGAGGAATGATGGTGGCGTAGACTGGAGTGAACTTGGAGAGAAGTGGGTAGTTTGGAGAGAGAGTTTGTTCAGCTTCTAGAATTGATGGGATGTGGAGATGAAGGAGGCCTGAGTCTAGGGTCACTCCAGGCTTTGTGCTTGGGTGGCTGGGTGGGGATGGGCACTCGGTAGATTGGGAAGCCAAGAGGAGGGGCAGGCTTTATTGGAGAAAATAGAGTGCAGTTTGGACAGGTCACTTCTGAGACCCTGTAGGACACCCCAGAAGAAACATCTGCTAGCATTTGGGTCTGCCTCTCCCGAGAGAGCCAGAGATTGTGCCAGGGGTTTTGAGTCATCAGCATGTAGAATGCAGGTGACATCTTGGGGCTGCATGAAATCTCCAGGGAGAGAGGTGGGAATGAGGAGAGGACCCAGGCTAAACCCTGGGAACACACACATTCAAGGGCTTGGTGGAGGGCTAATCAGCAAAGGGAGGCTGGTACAAGAACGAGGAGTGTGGTGTACACCGGCTCAGGAGGCCACTGGGATTTCAAGGCCAAAATGGTGAGCTATGCCAAATGCCACTCAGAGGTCAGCAAAGATAAGGACTGAGAAATGTCTTTGTCATTCCGTGGTAAGGAAGACTCTGATGACTCTTGCAAGGACAATATTGGTGGGAGGTGCTGGTGATGGTGATGGTGGTTGAAGCCAGATCTAGTGGATGTAAGAATAAGGGGACAGAGAAGAGAGGGGTCATTCATGAAAAGAAGTTGGGCGGTGAGAGAGAGGAAAGAAAGACAGGTGGTTGAAGAGAGAGGTGCAGCAAGGAGGGAGACCGTTTTCATTTTGAGATGAGAAATAAGGGGACAGAGAAGAGAGGGGTCATTCATGAAAAGAAGTTGGGCGGTGAGAGAGAGGAAGGAAAGACAGGTGGTTGAAGAGAGAGGTGCAGCAAGGAGGGAGACCGTTTTCATTTTGAGATGAGAGGATGCAGCATTTTATGGACAAGGTTTTCAGCTGCAGTTCTGCCCACGACATAGAAATGGTC
>NW_007728103.1:241281-241661 GCF_000696425.1 Galeopterus variegatus | reverse complement strand
GATGCAGCATTTTATGGACAAGGTTTTCAGCTGCAGTTCTGCCCACGACATAGAAATGGTCTTTGTGCAGTTGTTCTAGCTGTGAGCTCCTCAAAAATTCCAAGGACATACCTCTGGATAAGCAAATGTGGTCCAAGAATCTTGTGGGGCTCTCCCCCAACAGAGGATGAAGCTCTGTAAACCCAGAGTGGGGACAGGCAAGTGTCCCTTCAGGGCTCAGCTTGGGTGTCCTGAGGCTCCGAGTGAGAGGAGGGTGGTCTGCTGTCTCCCGGTCACGTGCTCTTTCTGCCAGAGCCTCTCAGGGACAAAGCAGCAACCGAATCGAGAAGGAGGCGCGTGTGCGTGTGAGATGCAGGTGTGTGTGTGTCTTCATGTGTTGT
>NW_007728103.1:231524-241187 GCF_000696425.1 Galeopterus variegatus | reverse complement strand
CATGATGAGCCCGAACAAAACCAGAGGGCCACTGTTGGCCTTTTTCTTTTTTTCTTGTTTTTTTTTTTGCTCCATTTATGGTGAGAAAGGCCCTGTCTGGTGAGGACAGGTGGAGATCCTGGCATGTCACCAGGAAGGGACCAGAGCCTCAGCGAGGCTTCACACACGCCCCCATCCCCCCATGCTTGGCTTTCTCTCTCCTGTTCCCTCCTGTCCCTTCCCTAGCCCCTGGCTAATTGAAATTGGTTTTGAGTCAGACACTCAGCCTCATTCCTGCTCTGGGGCTTCTGGGCCACAGATTGTCATTAAATTAACTGTGAAGGTTTTCTGTGCGGGCTGGGAGGCAGTGACGCAGGGGACGTGGCGGGACTCAGGAAGTGTCGCTTGCTGCCCTGCGCACTGGAGATGCGATCATACAATCAGGGGCACGCTGCCTCCCCCAGCCTGGGTCGGGCCCAGATGTGTGGTCCACCCGGCCGGCAGCCAGGCAGGTTCTCGAAATGGAACAATTAAATCTAAAGTGAGCTGTCTGAAGTCATTTTCCCCCTTCATCCTCAGCCAGTTCTGCAAACCCCCTTCCCAGCACTGACTTCTATAGCAGCTGACACAGCCTGGACAGGGCTCAATGGCTGGCTCCAGATTGTGTTCTCTGCACCTGAAAGGCTGACTCCTCTTCCTCCACCACCCGCCTGCACCACTTGGATGTCTCTCTCCAGAGGCAACCACTCTGGGGCACACCCTCTGATTTCAGCCACACCTGGCCACACAGCTGTGTACGGCCTGACTCCAGGGCAGCCTTTACTTAAACCCAGTGTGAATGGCGCCCCCTGGAGTTGTGCAGGCAGTGCCCCTGTTCAAGGTTCTGCTCAAGCCAGAAAGAAGGGATTGTTCGTGTGGTGTTTGCTTATGTTCTGATTTCTTTGTGTCTGGCCCACAGTGGTGGTGGGGAGAGGAAGGGGGGTAGGGCTTCCTCTAGTTCCGTGTGACCCCATAAATGGGCACTGGGTCAGTGGCCCTCCCATCAAGTCCTGGAGCATTCGTCTGGGTGGGAAGCCCAGGCACAGGAAGAAAAGGACCAAGAGAGGAGTCTGGAAGAAGCTCTGGGTGACGTTCTGATGTAGCTTCTTAGAGCAACCCAATGTCAGTACTCAAGGTGGGGAAACTGAGGCTCAGAAGTAAGGGAGGGCTTACAGCACACAGAGAGGGAGGTGGATCAGGGCTCTTTGTTGTTCCATTAGCCCCTGGCACATGGTTCTTTGGTCCCAGTGCAGTACCTGGCACCTAGTGGGTGCTTAATAACTGCTGGTTGGTTGAATGCACTAATGGGAGCGATGGTGGTGTATCTAGGAAGACATGGTGGCTACACCCTGATCTCCTCAAAGTCAGGGTCATATTGTCTTAATCTCTGTGTCCCCAGAGCCTAGAACAGGGCCTGGTGTGCAGCAGATACTCAGTAAAGATGTGTTAAGTAAGTCAATATAATTGGGGGCAAGATGGCTGGGTCTTGAGGCAGAGTCCACCCTGCCCCATTTAGTGACATTTTGGGAATTAGAGGGGGCCGTCCTCACCAGGACTTGGGCAGAGCTGAGGGGATTTCTGGGAGTGAGGAATATATATCAGCACTGGTTTGGTGTCAGGAAGCTCAGGTTCCAGTCCCTGTTTTCTGACGTGGGTTGAGACCCTTCTCTTATCTGGGCTTTGGTTTCCCCTTCAGTAAAAGGAGGGGGTTGGGCTAGGTGGTCCCCACAGTCCCATCCAGCTCCAACATCCTGTGAAAGCCTAGGGACTCTAATGAAGCCCAGGGTCCAGGGGGCATGGGCCTGTGGCACTAGTTTTTCATTCCAGTGTGTCTGGGGAAGGTGGAGAGCATCCGTTTACTGCTCAAAGACTTCCAGGCAGTAGAATCTGGAGCAGCCTGGGTCTCCGCGACGGGAATCAAGAAGGAAAGTGGAACTTCAGGACCCAGTCTTTGGAGTAGCCAGGGACTGACTCCCCAGCTGCCCAAGGAAGAGGGGCCTCTGCGTAGGGGCAGGACTATGTCATCAACTGGACCTGGGTGGCCCTGGAGCAGATGACATCCCAGCTCCACTGGAACATGCTGCTGACATTAGGACACCAAGTGCCATTTCAAATGCCACTATTGCTGGTCCCTCAGCAGGCGGCACTTCTGGGGAAAGGAGCTGGGCCCTAGAGGATGTTAATAGGCTGGTTAGTGTCCACTGTGGCCCTTAGGAGGGCTTTGGTTACTTGGAATTTCAGAGTTAACCCCAAACTGCTCTGAAAGTGCTGAGGGAGGGAAGGTAGTTCCAGTGATGATGACCTTGAAGGTTTGTCCCTGGAATAGCCAAGTAAGCCAAATGATCTGTCATTTATACCTTGAACCAGGTGCCATGCAATGGCCCTTATATCTTCTGCAGCTCCCTTAGGGCCTGCTTTTCTCCTTTAGCTCATGCTTGGGCCATATTTCAACCCTCATTATGTTATACTTCCTCTGCACGCTCTCAAAAGCACTATCTCAACAGCTGCACATGCTAGGGTTTAATGACTGTGATTTATACACACATACAAATGTATGTGCATGTACATATAAACAAGAGAAAAATACGCGTGCTCTCAACACACTTATGAACATCTGTAGTCACACCAGCCAGTTCTTCAAAGAAGCCTGGGTCATCTCCAGTGAGCCTACTCCTCCCCTCTGTCTCTGTGAACAGCACAATTCACTGAGAACCCAGAATCACCTGTGACTCACTCATACATGCAATTGGCCACCAATCCCTGTTGCTTCCACTGCCCAAGTGGCTCTGGAATCCCTCCCACCATCTCTTGCCTGGAGACACAGCTGCCTCCTCAAGGTTTTCTGGGCCACAGGCCACTGCTTGCTGCTTCTGCTGCAAGCCTGACTGCTCCCCTCTGGTCTCTGCACCTCAGCCTTCTAAGGCCTCCTGGTTCCCTGAATATGCCAGGCTCCTTCCTCTGTCTGCCTTCCTCTGCTCGGAACACTCTTCTGCCCCCTCTTAGCCCCTGAGTATTTCTGTAACCAAACTTGATTATCTTTGCTGATTCCTCTGAATTCAGCCCAGATATTCCTTCCCTCCTTGCAGCCTTTTACATTGCCTATGTTGCTACGTGGTCTTTGTTATAATCAGTTCCAAGCCTGCATAGGGGTCTATCGGCTGGCACCCCCAGAGTCCACCATCACACATTGTTGGGCATAAAATGTGTCTCCTCTGTTCCACAGTTACAGGTAATGCAGCATAGAGCTCTCATGATCTTTGGGAGGCAGTGTCAGGTAGTGACTAAGGAGACTGGCTCTGGGTTTGGATCCTGCCTCTATTGCTATATAAAAAGTTGTCTCAACTCTTAGTGCTTCAGTTTCATCATCTGTAAGATGGGTGCAGTTAACACTATCCACCTCATAGGGTTGTGAGGATTAAATGAGCAAACACACATTTAAGGTGCTTAAAATCATGTCTGGCATAGAATCGGTGCTCACTTGTTATCACCTATTATTTTTCTTATGTTTTTGAATTCATTCCCTACGGATATGTTCTCTGAAGTAGGCTTACTGGATCAAAGAGTAGAAGGTTTTTGCGGCTCTTGAAATGTTTTGACAAATTGCTTTTGAAAAGATCAGACCTCTTTCTCTCCTCTCAGCAATGCCCGAGCAACAGCTGGTTGCTTTCTCTTGTCTTCCTGCACAGATTTTAGAAGATGGAAACCTTGATGGACTCCACCCATGCCCGCTCACCTCCGTCTTCTACTCCCAGCCCAGATGCCTGCCTCTTCCCTTGACTGCTCCCGATGGGGCTTGGCACTGCATTTTTCTCTAGTCATGTGGTGGTACAAATATTTATTGAGATATTGACTTACGTTTTGTTTTCACTGCAATTAGTATCTTTCCTTTTCCATTTCAAGATGGCAGCTCCTCGTCTCCTCGCATTACCAGGTTCTGTGTCGTGGGACCAGGAGGCAGCAAGGGGGTGGGGAGGGCAGGGCAAGGAGACCCTTGGGGCTACCTGTCAGGATTCGAGCTCCAGCTGTTGCAGCACTCAGGGAGGAGGACCAGGGCCGCAGGTGGCAATGTGGCATCGGGACTATCTGCTTCATTCCCTGTTGGATCCTGAGCACTCAGCACGGGGTGGAGTTTGCTTTTGAGGGGGCAGGGGAACCAGGCAGATTGCAGAGTAGGGATCAGAGCAGAAACCCCAGCCTAGCTGTTACCTATGCTTGTGGGAAAAAGGGAGAAGTGGGGTGTGGGAGTTGGGACCCAGGAATGGTCCTGTCCCAGCTCTTGGCTCTGGCAGGCTTGCAGGCTGTTATTCTGGGCCATGCTGGCTGGTGGCCTGGAGTCATTCCTAGTCACAGTTTTCATTGTTCTCACTTTGACCCTTGGTACAGGTGGCAGCAGGGATGACTGGAGAAAGTGAAGGCCCTCAGGCTATCAGCCAGGAACAGTAACTGTGGTGGGCATGACTGCTGCCCACAAGCTTGGATGTGTAAGAAAGGCCGCAATACCTCTTTAAAGCCATATTCACGGGGCCGGCCTGGCGACGCACTGCTACAGTGCGCCGCTTGGGAGCGCGGCGGCGCTCCCGCCAAGGGTTCGGATCCCACATACAGACCGGCCGCTCACTGGCTGAGCGAGGTGCGGGCACAACACCGAGGGTTGCGATCCCGTTGCCGGTCACGAAAAAAGACAAAAAGGAAAAAAAAAAAAAAAGCCATATTCACTCTGACTCGAAGCCTCTGATCCTGCCAGGCTGGTGAAGTCTTCTGTCCTGATTGGGGCTCCTTCCCCTGGCCCAGTGCCCTGTGCAGGCCCCAGGAGTCTTGTGCTGAGCAAAGGTCCCTGCAGCCTTCACAGCTGCCCGTGTTTGGGCCTGGGAGTTCTGGCGCCCACCCAGCCCCTGGACCAGCTGCTGGGTGGTCTTCACAGTCACTTTTCCCAGTGGTCCTTCCACCGTCCAGGCTGCTTTGGGTCTCCCTCCAGAACCCATGGACCTCTACCCCCCTCCCAGGCTCAAAGAAGTACCTCCCCCTGCAATTTCCTGCTGCTCCTTCTCTCCCCGTCTTCAAGGATACTCAAGGCTCTCTTCTTACCTCCCAGATTATCCAGCATCAGCCTCTCAATGGGCTGACGCTTTCCTAGAAGCCAGGAAGTAAGGTTTTCTGCAAGCAGCCTGTATTGCAGGCCCTGGCTGTGCAAGCTCCCTTTGAGCCAAGAGGGTGCTCAGCCCTGACTGCCTTCTTGGAGAGAAGGATGGGGACACATGAGAAAAATGCAGTAAGAACAAAATGTAGGTTAATATCTCAATAAAAGACTTTGTTACCCCACATCAGCCATTCTGGGCATGTGGTAGAAGTTTCATAAATTCATGCCAGTTGATTGATTGATTGACAATTCAGTCCCTGCCCTCTGCCTCCCACCCCCAAATCCCCCAACATTACGGAAAAAGGGAGACTTCTGCAGTTTGTTTGTTTCGGTGAGCAGAAGATCTGAGAGAGTCTGAAGAGTTATGTACAGAGATTGAATTCATCTTGAGCTGCCCAGAACAGTCTTGGAGTCTGTGGGGTGGTTAAAAGGTTTATAATTAATATTGCAATGTCATTTCAGGTTCCAAAACTGGCAGATGTTTAACCCTTCTCCCCTCAAAATACCTCTCAAACCCCCCTCTGAATTATAGTCAACACAGTATTGATTTAAAAGAACAGTATGAAATCATTCATCAGGCATTGGGCCCAACAAATCAGAGTCGTTTATGCCTAAGTCCTTTAATAGCCAATTACATGCTGCATAGTGTAAAAATGCATCAAGGCCCCATTAAGAATAAATACAGTTGTTTGCAAGGTGCGTTATAGAAATTCAGGTTTGGCATTCTTCCACTTTCAGAGACTGTATTGGGACTTCTGGCAGGGGAAAGACCTGGAAATAGGACCACTGTTTTTATAACAACCCTGTTACACTTGATGCGCATTTTCTCCCCTAAAGTGCAGCAAAGTATGGAAACATTGACATGCTCTTGGGGGCAATTTTCCCACTGTGATCTTTTTTTTTTCTGGGCCATTAAAAGCCCCAAGAGAGTGCATTTACCACCTACTCATTTGCTACTGTCAAAAGATAGCAAAATTCACGAAAAACTCAACTGTCAATCCTCAACAAATATGCAATTATTTCAGGCTGGTGTTTTAAGCAAAAATAGTTTTCATGGCAGAAACTTGCTTCTATGTTTTGAACAGGGGTGGGGGATGTTTTTGCTTCTAGCCCTCCTGGTTTCTCTGAGGATCTCTCAGGAACACCTGTTCGACCATGCGGAGGTGAATTTTCACTAGCAGGGCCCTGACATTTGGCTGAATTAAATGTTGGCCATGCTGCCCTTTTGTGTATCCCTTGGTGAGTGGGGAACACAAAGTAATTTCTCTTCCAACCTCACAAAGCCCATCATTCCAGGACATTACACCAGGCTGCTGGGCAGTAAATGACGGGAGGGCTTTGAAGGGAGGAGAAAACAGATGATCTTGTCCCCAGAATAATGCAGGAAAGATATATGAAGGGAAGTAAGTGGTAATGTTCTTGAAAGATAAACAATTGACTGCCTGTCACGAGTAACTGATGACTGAGATCCTGAAGAATGTGGCCATGATAAAAAACACATAGAGAAGTATACACACACCACATTCTCCTGACATCTCTGCTTTCCTCTTTGCAAGAATCTTTGCAGGATCAAATTAGAAGTACTATTTGCTGAAAGGCAATATTCTCCACTCTAGGCTTGTGAAAGCGGAGCTCCTGTCTCCTGGGGAGCCTTGGTTTGACTTTCATCTTGATATTGAATTTAAGCCTCGTATTTTATGATAAATGCATGTAGCCCTTGGCCTGCCTGATAATCACAACTGTACCCACAGTGGAAGTTCTGTTTGGCGGAAGGGCTAGGAATGGACTCTTTTGATTCCTTGACTCTGGTATTAATGAACTAAAGTCTCTCTCCGGTTTGCACGGTCCTTTATGGGCTTCTTCCTAAAGTGCATTTGCTTGCTTTGTGTCTTGCCTAAGTGAAGAACACTGTGGTGAACAGAATTGAGTTCCCAGAGGAGGGTGGCTTCCTGTGGTTCTGCATGGCCGAGAGGGTAATGCCGAGGCCAGCAGGTGGATGCTGCAGGGATCCTAATCTCAGCTCACTGGAGGAAGCCCATTCCACCACTGAGAGCTCTTTGAGAATGGGAGTGCTGGGCTACCTTGGCAGGTGGGTAATGGGTCGCCTATTATTGGGGGAATCAGTTGTTGGGGCTAGATGAACTGGAAGGTCTTACTACCTTGCATCATTGAATCAGACAAGTGTCAAATTGGGGGACACTGTCAAAGACCTGTCGTATCTCCACCCTTACCACTTTAGTGCAAGAAGACCTTCATTTTTGTGGCGTTGAAACCACATCGCTGCTCATGCTGGAAATGCTGGGGAATTATTGCCCCTACCCATGTGGCTTTCAGCAGTAGCTGGTGGGTATAAATACCCAGATCTCTCATCTTTCTGTGGGGTTTGTGTCTACACTGCCTCCCTGAGTTTTCCCAGGGGGTTAAAACTACAGTTGCCCGCAACAGAAACTGGCTTTATATAGCCAGTTTTTTATTGGGTTAAGGTCAGAATTAGGGCCAGGAACGCCTTTCCTTCTCTCCTTCACATCCCCACTCTCATTTGCTCTTTACCTCCTAAATAAACCATATAACCTTATCTCAGGCTCTGTTGCTAGGGGAGCCCCAACTAAGACAATGGGCATCTTTGCCAAACTACAAAGGGGCCGATGGTCTGACAGTGGGGGTATATTTGAAGTCAGGTCTGGATGGGGCAGGCTGGTTAGCTCAGTTGGTTAGAGTGCTGGTTATAACACCAGGGTCAAGGGTTTGGATCCCTACACTGACCAGCCACCAAACAAACAAACAAAAAACCCCCAAACATTTATATGAAATCAGGATTGGCGAACATGGTCCAGACCCGCAGGCACTGTGTTGTGAGGGGCTTTCCAGCCCTGATGAGAACAGAAACATCCCTGTGCTGATCTCACACCTGCTATCCCCACACCCTGCCCTTCACAGCAGGGACCCCATTGGCCCCACTGCCAGCCCACTGCTGGCTACCCTCTGCCATCAGACCAGTGTTCCAAGGCTCTGTTTCTTATGACCCATCTCCACCTTGTACCCTCATTGCTTCAGAACTGAGGGTCCATATTTGGGTAAAACAATCTTTCTGGGTGCCTGAGGCCAATTTCCTGTTCCTGGAGGTTGCTGAGAATGGCTCTCTGCCCGTGCAGGCTTCCCCTTGTAGGCTTCCCCTTGTCTACTCCCAAGACAACTGTCAGTTCTGGCCATCCTTGTGTAGCTGGCCAGGTGTGATACAGAGGAGTTGCAAGGCCAAAGAGCTGCTCCATTCTGAATACTGAATTGTTTTGTAGATTTCAGGGTAGAGCCATCAGGAGGTGGGGCTGAATGTGTCCTGGTCTCAACCGGATATGAATGCATTTAGATTCCATCATGTTTTCCTCCTTATCTTAAAAGGTCAGGGCATGAACCCTGTGCTGAGTTCCCAAGTCCTAAGTTTGAGAGTGTTTCTGTGTTTATGCATCTCACGGGCAATACCTGTTTCTGGGCATTTTCACAGCATGAACAGCTCAAGGCAACTTCTTGTTCAGGGTCTAGGGAGAGATATGTGAATCAAATGCTGTAACTCAGCAGTAAACACCATGCTGTTAAGTTGCAGATAGCTTTCGGGGCCTTGCCACTCCAATGTTCTGTGTGGGTCGCACATTTCTGGCTGTTTCTGCCTTCTCTCCGGAGTACCCAGAGTGAGGCTTCCCCACTTTTAGTGCATCTGAGTGGGAGGACCTCGCTGTTCATCTCATCATGAGTCTTTGAAACTCATTTAAAGAGTGGATGACCCTTTCAATAATGTTAAGTGTTCCACCTCATTCTAGCCTGGAAGAGGTTTGCTTTTCCTGACTCACAAGTTGGTCTTTTCAATATTATTTGCCTTGTCTGTCCAGAGAATCTCATCTGAAGCATGAAGCACATCAAACACTGTTCTACTGAGAAAGGGCCCTTTTATTTTCATTTGTTAAGACAGGGGTTTCCTTAGGCTTCCAGTCATCTGCTAGACGGTGCTTAGTAGGCTATAAGCCTGTAAAAACAGCATAGCATTGAAATAAACACTAAAGAACATTATATTAAAATCCCCTTGACCTTCCCCCTTCCCAACTCTTTCCATCTCTGCCTGTTCCCTTTGGCCCTTGCCTTGCTGGGCAGACCCTACACCAGACATGGCTTCCGCTCTTCACATGCTATCAGAAACGTTTCCCATGTTTCTACAGGACCTCACAGTGAATCTTCTAGTGGCTGCAAAATCTCCGGGTGCTGATTTGCCAAACTGACCCATCACTGTTGGTCACTTAGGGGGTTTCCAATCTTGGGCTATTGTAATGAACATCTTCACAAAGAAAATTTTTTTTTTGCTCCATTGAATTATTCTTTAGCACATAGTCCAGGAGTGGAATGATTGGGTCAAAAGATGGAGACGTTTGTCTGGATTTTGATAAATATCTCCATATTACTTTGCCACCTGGGGAGTCTCTATGTAGCTTGTTAGATCCATGTGTGCAGAACAGCCTAGGTCT
>NW_007728103.1:227788-230262 GCF_000696425.1 Galeopterus variegatus | reverse complement strand
TAACTCTTCAAGGTTGGTATTCATTATCTCTGTTTAAGGTGAGAAAACTGAGGCTTGGAAAGGTGGAGTAACTTGCTTCAGGTGATATGACTAGTAAGTCTCAGAGCCAAAACTGGAACTTAGGTCTGCCTGACACCAGAGCCCATGTCTTCAACTGCTATGCCTGTGTTCAGGGAACATGTGTCATGTCCAGGGTATTTCAGTAAAGTATAAACATACCTGAGCAGCTAATGTATTTATAGAACGAACATTGTGATGTTTGGGCCTTTCGGTGTGTAGACAAAGATCATCATCAGCTTCAGCGCATCTTCAAGACCAAGGACCACGACAGACTGAGGGTCAGCCTGGACCGGATTCAGTCTACACCTATAAGCCAAGGTGGGAAAGAGACCCACAGACACACTGTTACGGTGTGCAGCTGACCAGGGGAGCCTGACATCAGTTAGTAATCTACAAATACTGTAGTACTAAGTGAGCACTTAATAGGGGGAGTTGATTAGTCTGGGGAGTCAGGGAAGGCTTGCTAGAGGAGGTGTTGTTCTAGGTACAATTCAAAGAATAACATTAACTAGAAGAAGAGGGTGGCGGGTGAGGTGGGAAGACCACTCTAGAGGGGGAATAGTATGTGCAAAGGCCGTGGGGCTGGGGAAAGCTTGGCGCTTTTGAGACACTGGGAGTAGGCTTGCACGGCTGCAGCACAGAGCAGGCAGCCTTGTGCTGTCCTGTCTGCATTGATACCGGTTTCCATGGGTAGGCAGAGCAGGGGCCACAGGTGTGTGCTCCCTCTCGGGGAGGGTCTCCAGGAGCTGAAGAAAGCACAGGCTGAGGGTGGGTCATTAGAGAGGATGATAGGCACGGTGCATTGGCTTCCTCAAACTGCTCTGCCCTCCTTCTGGTTAGGGAGGTTGGAAAGCTAACACCACATTTCCCAGACTCCCTTAGAGCTAGTGTCCTGGATGCGAATTAGGTTTTCACAATTAGATGCAGGCATAAAAGGTTTGGAAAGGAGAAGTGTGGCAGAGGCTTTCTTCCTGCCCCTTTAGGCTGTTTTCTGATGATGATTGTGGAAATGTGAGGATTTTCTGCAGCCACCTTGCAAAGCCCATTCCATGGCCTCCTGGCTGTGAAGAGATAGTTGTGGTGGCCACAGCAGCAGCACTGGTGGCCTCAGAGTTCAAAGGTCCCTAGGTGGGTCAGTTCTATTTGTTCTGGGAGTCACTCCTGGAGGACAGCACAGAAAGACTCCTCTAGCCCTTCCTGCAATGTTGTGAGGGTCTAATCCCTGTATTCAATCCCTTCCTGTCAAAATGCTGTCAGCGATGCAGTTGGTGATCCACCCCCACCCTCCCCATAACTTTAGCCCACCTGGGTCCACTTGTAGCTGTGGGGGACAGTCCCCAGCTTCCCTCCTGAAGTGCTTGAGGGCTTTGTTCAGCACCTAGAATTTACTCTGCTCAATGCAGGGACAATCCAGAGGGTGAAGGTGTTGATGTCCTGGAATAACTTTCAGCTGGTGGGGGATAGGATTTGGTAGGAAGTGCCCAGCTTTCTGTCCCAGTGGGACAATTTCAGGATATGTGCCACATGATTTCTCAGAGGTTCCATAGGGAGGGGGAGCCCCAGTTGCCTGCAGTGGTAACCCACTCACTACTGCACCCTAGTTCCTCACTTGCCCTTCCTGGATCACCTCTGAATAAACCACCTGCCCCTCAACCCTTGTCCCAGGGTCTGCTTTGAAGGGAACTCAAGCTAAGGCAAATAAATACCTATGGAGGTTTTTATTTTTTGCATTCCAAAAATGGCTAGACAGAAAGGCACAAAAAACTGATTACCAGACACAGTACTGATACTTTTTAACCAAGTCAAACATAATCCAGGCAATCTCATTATTGTGTTTTGAATTTATATCCCCAGCCTCTCAGCCTCTTTGTAACAAGATTGGTTTCCTAACACATTAAAATAGACCACTAAAGTTGCATTTCCATGCATATATCGATCCATCCATCCATCCACCCATCCATCCATCTATGCATCCATCTCTCTAGCCAGCAATCAATTACCAAACCTCTTCTTGTGCCCAGCATTTTGCCAGGAGCTTAAGATAGAGAAACTAATAAGATTGACTTCCTGCCTACAAGTTACTCACAGTGTGATTAGCTCCTATGGCAAATGTAGTTTTGCCATTTTGAGTACCTCTCTGATTTTTGTGCATTATGTGCTTAGCATAGCCATATAAACTCAACACTAATGCCAACTAGTGGTCATGTCATATAAACATACTAATCATAACATTTTCATCTACCCTGAAAAGTGTCTTCAATATTCCAACTGTATCTCTATTTTATTAAAACACCCTGTATTAAGAAACTGTTTCTTTTTTTTTCCCTCCTTTTTGTCTTTTTTCGTGACCGGTAACGGGATCGCAACCCTCGGTGTCGCGCCCGTACCGTGACCGGCAATGGGATCGCAACCCT
>NW_007728103.1:219407-226840 GCF_000696425.1 Galeopterus variegatus | reverse complement strand
GGTGTTGCTCCTGCACCGCGCTCAACCAGTGAGCGGGAACCAGTCTCCACATGGGATCCGAACCCTCGGCGGGAGCGCCGCTGCACTCCCAAGCGCCACACTCTACCGAGTGCACCACCGGGCTGGCCCAAGAAACTGTTTCTAAGGAACTAAATTAGTTTGAGAAACTGCTCTGAACTTTGGAGNGGCAATGGGATCGCAACCCTCGGTGTTGCTCCTGCACCGCGCTCAACCAGTGAGCGGGAACCAGTCTCCACATGGGATCTGAACCCTTGGCGGGAGCACCGCCACACTCCCAAGCGCCACACTCTACTGAGTGCGCCACCGGGCCGGCCCAAGAAACTGTTTCTAAGGAACTAAATTAGTTTGAGAAACTGCTCTGAACTTTGGAGTCATTAAAGGTAGCCTTTTTGTGTGTGCACATATGACAGAGAAAAATTGTAGTCAGCAGCGTCTATATTGAAAATCCTGCATTAGATTGCCATCAATTGCTAATAATACATCATAATTATTCTTATAGGGTTAAGCTTTTCTCTTTCTTCTTCCACCTGCCTTGCTGCGATAACCTCTAAGGATGTCTTGGAGGACGGCAGGACTAAAATTCAAAAGCTTTCAAATGACAGCTGAGCTCTCCATGCAATTCATTATATTGAAAAGATGGGGAGGGAGGTTGTCAGCAAAGATAATGGCTGTGCAATTTCCAGTCCATTCTCCTTGCAGCCAGATCTTGGAGGCAGCCCATGGGCCAATTTCATCAGGCAGGCCCTGCTCATCTCTCTTCTGTCTGTATTGGGGAGGAGGTTGTGTCTGGCTCCAGCAGGAGCAGGATGGGAGCATGGGCCAATGTGGGGGGATGGGATAGGGAGGTGGCTGGGGAAACAGACCAGGGCTTATCCCCAGAGTGCTTGGTCCTGGAGTTCATGGGTGTGGTTCCAGTTGATATCAGTGCCAAAGGGGCTTAATCCAGAGGGTGGGCCAGGAACTGGAGGTTAACTCCAGCCCAAGCTACAGTTCTGAGCTTTCTGTATATTCCCAGCTTTGAGCGCAGAGCCAGGCAAAGCAGGAGCTTAATAAATGTGGTCTGACTGAATGTGAGGGAGACCGAGATAGCACAGGTATAGGATTGCTCACAGCAATGAAATTAGCTGTGCATAGTTCCCATGGGAAGTATAAGTTGGGTTCTTCTCTAGTTCCTGCCTAGAGAATAAGATTCTCTGTAGGAAAAATCTAGTCTGATAGCAGCAGATTATCTATTGAGAGAAAGATCTCTTGTGTCTGTGGCAGACATCTCCAGCACCCGCTTTTCAGGGACTAAAGACTTCGAGGTTCTGGGGATGCTACTGTTTTTTTTTTTGTCTTTTGTCTTTTTCCATGTCCGGCAATGGATCACAACCCTCAGTGTTGNGCGGGAGCGCCGCTGCGCTTCCCAAGCAGCGCACTATCCAGTGCGCCACCGGGCCAGCCCTGGGGATGCTACTGTTGCTGTGTCTCTCATTACAGGCTAAACCCAACAAAACCCTGTGCAGCATCCAAAGGAAGCCAGGTCCAGCTTTAAACACAAAGCAGGAAGTTCCTCCTAACTGAAAGGTGGCAAATGTCACACGTGCTGTGTGTCCTGTGCAGATTCATTCGCACTTTGAAGGCGGTTTCATTTTCCTTCCCAGCCCCACTATCCTCCTTCCTTTATGCCTCTTTCCACTTCTCATCCATTGTGCCCTTGGCAGATTCTCAAGGTCATGGTCACTGCAGAAATAGTGGCCTTACATGATTACAGTAAGAAAAAGGAAATATTGAAAAATTATAGAATGTAGCATTGACAGTGGAAATTAGAAGAATTATTAAATTAAAAGTATTTGACATCTTCCTTCAGCCTAATTTCCCTCAAAAGAAGGATCATTTGCTTGCTTGGTCAGTGACAGAGACTGTTAATTGTCCCTCTATATCAAGTCTCTGCTTCTTTGACAGTAAAAAATACCTCCAAATTTTAGTTGGGCATGCAGCCACTTGGAATAAAGACTGTATTTCCCAGTCTCTCTTATAGCTGAGTGTGGCCACGTGACTAAATTCTGGTCATTGCAACCCAAGCAGAAGTGATGTGTTCAACTTCTCTTTTCCCTTTCATTCATTATCTTTAAAAATTTGAAGTGTAATTTACATACAGATTTTAGCTGTACAGTTTAAGNAAGAAAAGAAATTGCCAGAGTTTTTCAAAGTGGTTGTCCTGTTTTATAATCTACCAGCAAGACATGAGAGATCCAGTTGCTTCATGTCCTCACCAACATTTAGTATTGCTGGTTTTAAAAATTCAGCCATTCTAATGTATATTTAGAATATACATGCATATTTAGAAAGGGAGATGCAGGGAACTTTCTGGGGTATATTTTGTTATCACATAGTTTTCATTTGTATCTCCCTGTTGACTAGTGATGTTGAGCATTTCTATGTACTTACTGCTTATTTATATTCTTCATGAGGTGTCTATTTAAGTGTTTTGCCCATTGCAAAACTGAACTTCTTGTATTTTTCAAAACTCTACTTTATCGAGGCATAATTTACATATAATAAGGTGCATTCATTTCTAAGCGTAGAGTTCAAAGAGTTTTCACCAATGCACATCCTTGTGTAACTACCACCACAAGCAAGATACAGAACACTTCCATCACTCAGAACATTCTCAAAATGCCTCTTTACAGCTAGTCTTCATCCTTCCTTCCCATTCGTGGCCCTGGTCAGCTACTGATCTGCTCTTGCCATTATAGGTTAGTTTTGCCTTTTGTAGCATTTTGAATGAATAGAATTACACAGCGTGGACTCTTTTATATATGACTTTTTCCACTCAGCATATTGTTTTTGAGTTTTATGCACATGATTGCATGTATCAGTAGTTTTTTTTTTCTTTTTATAGCTGGATAACTTTTCATTGTATGGAAATGCCATGATTTGTTTATCCATTCCCTAGTCGATGAATGACACATCAACTGGTGGATTGGTTCCAGTTTTGGGCTACCATGCTTTCATTTTTCTAGTATAAACACTTTACAAGAAACTGCCATACTATTTTCCAAAGTGATTGCACCATTTTACATTCCCACCATCAATGTATGAGAGTTCTACCTGCTCTGTATTCTCACCAACACTTACTAATGTCAACAATTTTCATTTTAGTCACTCTAATGGGTGCGTATAGTGAATTGAATTATGTCCCCCCCAAACTCCCTGAAACTTGAATTGTGTCCCTCAAGTTTTATGTATCAGAAACTTGGCACCCACTGTGACTGCAAGAGGGTGGGAAATCCTATCATGGTAATTGAAGGATGGATCCTTGAAGAGGTGATTAGATTCTAGGACCGTGCTGTAGTGAATGGTTTAAAAATGGTGGCCAGGGGCATGGTTCTGAAGGCTTTAAAAGAAGAGAGAGGAGGAGAATCTGTCTGTCTCTCTCTCTGCTCCACTATTTTTGCAATGTAGATACCCTGCCGTCTTGAAGTTACCGCCAAAGAAAGCCTTCACCAGATGAGTTCCCCGGACTTTGGACTTCCTAGCCTCTGAAACTGTAAGCAATACATTTCATTTTCTTATAAACTATCCAATTCCAAGTATTTTGATATAAGCAACAGAAACAGACTAATACAGCTATTACAGTGTGTAATGGCATCTAAGTGTGGCTTTAATTTGCATTTTCTTGTGACTAATAATGTTGAGCATATTTTCATGTGCTTTAAAAATTTTTTTATCAAAATGTAATTGATTATACATATTTTGGGGGTACAATGTTGGCTACCATCACCTGTGTACAACATATATTGATTGAATCAATATTATTAGCATATTAATTATTACAAATCATGCTTATTCTTTATGCTCCTTATCCAATCTCTTCCCGACCCTCTCTCCCTTCCCACCNATAAGGTGCATTCATTTCTAAGCGTAGAGTTCAAAGAGTTTTCACCAATGCACATCCTTGTGTAACTACCACCACAAGCAAGATACAGAACACTTCCATCACTCAGAACATTCTCAAAATGCCTCTTTACAGCTAGTCTTCATCCTTCTTTCCCATGCGTGGCCCTGGTCAGCTACTGATCTGCTCTTGCCATTATAGGTTAGTTTTGCCTTTTGTAGCATTTTGAATGAATAGAATTACACAGCGTGGACTCTTTTATATATGACTTTTTCCACTCGGCATATTGGTTTTGAGTTTTATGCACATGATTGCATGTATCGGTAGTTTTTTTTTTCTTTTTATAGCTGGATAACTTCTCATTGTATGGAAATGCCATGATTTGTTTATCCATTCCCTAGTCGATGAATGACACATCAACTGGTGGATTGGTTCCAGTTTTGGACTACTATGAATGAAGCTTCTATGAACATTTGTGCACACTGTGTATATACGCTTTCATTTTTCTAGTATAAACACTTTACAAGAAACTGCCATACTATTTTCCAAAGTGATTGCACCATTTTACATTCCCACCATCAATGTATGAGAGTTCTATTAATTTACAACTCTGCCAACATTCGGTATTTTCAGTCGCTGCTCTATATTCTCACCAACACTTACTAATGTCAACAATTTTCATTTTAGTCATTCTAATGGGTGTGTATAGTGAATTGAATTATGTCCCCCCCAAACTCCCTGAAGCTTGAATTGTGTCCCTCAAGTTTTATGTATCAGAAGCTTGGCCCCCACTGTGACTGTTAAGAGGGTGGGAAATCCTATCATGGTAATTGAAGGATGGATCCTTGAAGAGGTGATTGGACTGTAGGACCGTGCTGTAGTGAATGAATTAAAAATGGTGGTCAAGGGCGTGGTTCTGAGGGCTTTAAAAGAAGAGGAGAGTCTGTCTGTCTCTCTCTCTGTTCCACTATTTTTGCAATGTAGATACCCTGCCGTCTTGAAGTTACCACCAAAGAAAGCCTTCACCAGATGAGTTCCCCGGACTTTGGACTTCCTAGCCTCTGAAACCGTAAGCAATACATTTCATTTTCTTATAAATTATCCAATTCCAAGTATTTTGATATAAGCAACAGAAACAGACTAATACAGCTACTACAGTGTGTAATGGCATCTAAGTGTGGCTTTAATTTGCATTTTCTTGTGACTAATAATGTTGAGCATATTTTCATGTGCTTTAAAAATTTTTTTATCAAAATGTAATTGATTATACATATTTTGGGGGTACAATGTTGGCTACCATCACCTGTGTACAACATATATTGATCGAATCAATATTATTAGCATATTAATTATTACATATCATGCTTATTCTTTATGCTCCTTATCCAATCTCTTCCCGACCCTCTCTCCCTTCCCACCTCTAATAACCACAGATTTGTTCTCTCCTTCCGAAAGATTAACTGTTTCTCTGTTGATTTGTTGCCTAGACGATCTATCCAGTGCTGAGAGAGGCGTGTTCAGGTCCCCCAGTGTTATCACAGAGCAGATGCTTCTTCTATTACTTGGGAGTGTGCTTTGTGGAGAGAGACATTTTCTTCTTTTTTTCACCTCTGCTGGTGACTCTCTCTGTGTCATTGCTGTCGCGTGTCTAGTGGGATACCTGCACTGTGGCTGTGGTTACTGCTGTGGTGTCTAGCTGCTTTTCTGGCAGCCACGGCTATTGCAGTGGCTGTGGTGGGCTTCCCATGTGGAAATGGTGTTTTTGGTGTGCTCCTTACCTGGTTGTGGGTGGGTCTGGCATCCCCCATCATGTGCTTATTTGCCATTCATATATCTTATTTGTGAAATATCTGTTCAAATCTTTGTCCCTTCCTTCCTTCTTTTTCTTCTTCTTCTTTTTTTTTTTTTGTTAAATTACATTGTCTTCTTCTGATTGAGTTGCAAGAATTTTTAATATATTCTGGATCCAGGTCCTTTTAATTTTGATGAAATACAAATAATCAATTTCCTTTTTTATGGTTTATGCTTTTTTGTGTGCTCTTTAAGACGTCTTTGTCTAACTCAAATTTGTGAAACTGTTTTAAAATAGTTTTTCCTAGAAACTTTATAGTTTTAGCTTTTACATTAAGGCCTATGATCCATCTCAAACTAATTTTTGTGTATGGGATGAGGTAGAGTTTCAAGGATCATTTGTTGCAGCATAATTTGTTTAAAAGGCTTTTTCTCCCCCGTTGAACTGGCTTAGTGTCTTATCAAAAATAAGTTGACAACATATATGTAGATCTAGTTCTGAAGTCTCTATTCTGTTCCACTCACATTGTTATCTTTATGCCAATACCACACTGTTTTAATTACTTGGCTTTATAATAAGTTTTGGAATTTAATAGTGTGAGTTTTCCAACACTTTTTTCAAAATTGTTTTGGCTAATCTAGGTCCTTTGCATTTGTTGCCATATAAATTAAGTCAGTTTTTCAATGTTTACAAAAGTAGGATTTTTATTGGAATTGTTTTGAATCTGGAAAGAATGTATATCCTAATAATACTGAGTCTTTATAATCCATGAACATGGTATATCATTTCATTTTTTGGGTCTCTTAATTTTTCTCAGTAATGTTTGTAGTTTTCAATGTAGAGGTGTTGCATGTCTTTAGTTAAAAATTTTCCAGAATTTTCTAAATGCTATTGTAGGTATAATTCTTTTTAAAATTCTATCTTGAGGACCATCCTGTGGCTCACTTGGGAGAGTGTGGTGCTGATAACACCAAGATCACGGGTTCAGATCCCTATATAGGAATGGCTGGTTGGCTCACATGGGAGAGTGTGGTGCTGACAACACCAAGTCAAGGGTTAAGATCCCCTTACTGGTCATCTTTAAAAAAAAAACATTCCATCTTGCAATTATTTGCTGTTAGTATATAGACATTCAATTGATTTCTATATATTGTCCATTTATCCTAAGATGTTGTAAATCTACTTATTAGTTTTAGTAGCATTTAAAAGATTTCTTAGGTATTTTTATGTAAACAATCATCATCTGTAAATAAAGACAATTTTACTTCTTTCTTTTCACGACTTATACTATTTATTATTATTTTTTGCATTATTTCACTGTGTAGGACCTCCAGCCCAATACTTAACAGAAATGGGGAGAACAGATTTCCTTACCTTGTTGCTGATCTCAAAAAGGAATCATTTAATATGGCTCCATTAAGTATGATGTTAGCTATAAGATTTTCATAACTATCCTTTATAAGATTGAGAAAGTTTCCTTCTATTTACATTTTGCTAGAGGTATTTTTTTTCATTTTTGTTTTGTTGTTTTAAATAATGAATGAACATTGAATGTTGCCACATGCTTTGTCTACAACTACTGTGCTAATCGCTTGATTTTTTTCCTTTACTTTGTTAATGTAGTGAATTGCATTGATTGATTATTTTTGTGTGTAAAATTAATCCCATATTTCTGGAATAAATCCCACTCAATCATGATATATTATCTCTTCTATATATTGCTAAAATTTCGTTGAGGAT
>NW_007728103.1:216668-219010 GCF_000696425.1 Galeopterus variegatus | reverse complement strand
ATCCTTTATAAGATTGAGAAAGTTTCCTTCTATTTACATTTTGCTAGAGGTATTTTTTTTCGTTTTTGTTTTGTTGTTTTAAATAATGAATGAACATTGAATGTTGCCACATGCTTTGTCTACAACTACTGTGCTAATCGCTTGATTTTTTCCTTTACTTTGTTAATGTAGTGAATTGCATTGATTGATTATTTTTGTGTGTAAAATTAATCCCATATTTCTGGAAAAATCCCACTCAATCATGATATATTATCTCTTCTATATATTGCTAAAATTTCGTTGAGGATTTTTGTGTGTATATTCCTGAGGGATATTAGTCTGTAATTGTCTTTTCTTGTGATGTCTTTGTTTCAGTAGCAAAGTTATACATGCCTCATAAAAACAATTTAGTAAGTGTTTCTTCCTCTTTTACTATATGGAAGAGTTTTTGTGAGATTGATTTTATTTGTTTCTTAAATATTTCTTCTTTGAGTAGAATTTACCAGGGAAGCCATCTGGGCCTGGAGTTTTCTTTGAGGAAAGTTTTAAATTATAACTTCATTTTTGGGGGGACAAATATAGGGATCTTCAGATTTTCTGTTTTTTCTTATGTCAGTTTTGGTAAGCTGTGTTTTACAAGAAATTTGGTTATTTAATCTAAGAAGTAAAATTTATTGACATAGGTAATTCATCTGTTTCTCTTATTATCCTTTTAGTGTCTGTAGTGATGCCCCTCTTTTATTCCTAGGATTGGTATTTTTTCCTCTCTTTATTTCTTAATTAGCTTTGCTAGGGTTTATCAGTTTTATCAGTCTCGTTAAAGAATCAACTTTTGGTCTTACTGATGTTCTTTATTGTTCATATGTTTTCTATTTCACTGATTTCTACTCTTTATTATTTCCTTCCTTCTGTTTCTTTTGCATTTTTTGCTCTTATTTTCCTAGTTTCTTAAAGTGGAGGCTTAGATTATTGACTTTAAATCTTTTCTCTCAACCATAAGCTCTTAGAAATATAAATTTACTTGCAAGTACTCCTTCAGCTGCATCTCATAAATTTTGATAAGTTGTATTTTTATTATCATCCAATTGGAAATATTTCTAATTTCTCTTGTGATTTCTTCACTGACCCATAGATTGGTTAGAAGAGTGTTACTTAATTTCCAGGTATTAAGGGATTTTCTAGATTTTAGAAATTTTTTATTGATTTTGAATTTAACTACATTTGGTCAGAGAACCATATTATTATCTTGATCATTTAAAATATTTTGAAACTTGTATCATTGCTTAGTATATTTTGTAAATATCAGTGAAGTCAAGTTGGTTAACAGTGTTATTCAGATTTTCTGTATTCCTACTGATATTTTGTCAAACTCATTCTATGAATGTCTGAGAATGTGATGTTAAAATATTCTTTTATGGTTGTGGATTTGTCTATTTTTCGCTTTTAGTTCTGTCAATTTCTGCCACATGCATTTTGAAGTTATGTTATTAGGTTCATAGCATTTAATATTACTACATATTTTAAATGAATTGATTCTTTTATCATTATAAATTCTCCCTTTATCTCTGATTTTTTTAATCATATAGTCTACTTTGTCTGATATGATTATAGCCACTCCAGCTTTCTTATAATTAGTTTTCACATAGTATGTTTTTTCTATTCTTTTAGACTTACATCTATATTTAAAGTATTTATCTTGTAGGCAGCATATAGTTTGTTCTAGCTTTTTATATTTATTCTGATAATCCCTACTTTTTAAGAGTGTTTAATCCATTTACATATGATGTAATTAGTGATATGGTTGTGTTTAAGTCTACCGTCCTTTACTTGCTTTCTTTGTTTCATCTCTTCTTTCTTCCTTCTTTCCCATCTCCTTTTGAATTAAGCAAGTATTTATTTCATATTTTATCTTCTATCTTCTATTCAGTTTTCAGCCATATGTTTTTATACTTTTGTAATGGTTTCTGTAGGGATTAAATACGTATCCTTAATTTATCTTAGTCTACCTTGAATTCATTAATAACATGGAAATCTTTACTTCCATCCCATATTTTGTGCTATCATTGTCATATTTTACTTCTACATACGTGATAAATCCCACAATATGTTGTCATTATTTCTCAGTTCTAGAATTCCTATTTGTTCTTTTTTTTATTTGATTTTTTTTCTCTTCCTTGTTACTTTCAATTTTTATCTTGAAATGACCCATCTATTTAGCTATTATATTTATCTTTTCCTATAACTTATTTAACATATATATAACAGTTGATTTAAATTTCTTGTCTATCGGGCCGGCCCGGTAGCGCACTGCTACAGTGCGCCGCTTGGAAGTGCGGCGGCGCTCCCGCCGAGGGTTCGGATCC
>NW_007728103.1:207422-216220 GCF_000696425.1 Galeopterus variegatus | reverse complement strand
AACAAAAAAAAAAAAAAAAAAAAAAAAAAAAAAAGAGGAAAAAATAAAATAAATTTCTTGTCTATCAATTCCAATAATTAGGTCATCTGTGGATCTGCTTTTATTGACTGATTTTCCTGACTTTTGGTTACATGTTCCTGCTTCATTGCATGTTTTATAATTTTTTGTTGTGGAGATTGAAGTACAATATGTTTTATTTGCTTTGTTTATTTTCTAGAGAGTACAAGCCCACTCCTCTGTTTTGCTGATAGGGTGAGGGGCTGATTACTCAGCCTTAATTAGATTGTTCTCCTGTTTTTAGTCCACTCTGACCTCTCGTTTTATTTGCTTTGTTTATTTTCTAGAGAGTACAAGCCCACTCCTCTGTTTTGCTGATAGGGTTAGGGGCTGATTACTCAGCCTTAATTAGATTGTTCTCCTGTTTTTAGTCCACTCTGACCTCTCGCCATTTTTATCTGCTTAGTATTCGAGTTGGAGGAGGTTGGATTGCAGTTTTGGATATTTTTGGTTCATTTTGTATTCAACTCCTCCGGGACCTAAAATCCAATCACCATGAAATTGAGTGGAACTAAGCTATTTGTCTCTGCTTACCTGACTTTTCTGCATGACTCTTTTCTTGGCAAAATTTTTGGCAGGGGGAAAATTGTTGGGCTAAGCAATTTATTTTGTGCTTGGGGCCCTTCCAGGTTCCACCCCATCCTGCCAGCACACACAGTCTGTGGTAGCTCTATATTTTGAACTAGAACTGTATTTCTCAGAATTTTCTTCCCTGTGCTTCTGGGTTAGTTTAGACCACAAAAAGATCTTGCACAAGATTTGGAAGGCAGAAATGAAGCTACAGAGCTAATGTTTTACATTCTGAAGGTCAGTGAGGGCACCAGGAATGCTAGTTAGTGTGGGCAGCACCGTACCACCAGCTGCTCTGGCTCTCATGAGATCTTCTTTATCTTGTCTGAATTATGGGTCAACTGCACATGCACCTGTAAGGCAAAGGGTGTTAATTTTTTCTTTAGATCATCCACAGCACTAACTTTGGAAAGAGTGAGAGACAGACGTGGATTCCAGTCTGTTCTTGTGAGTTCCAGATGTCCTCATGGGTCCCGGTTCATTCTTGTGATTCCAGTTGTCCTTTCCTTTACCCGTATCTAGTTTCCCTTTCTGACTGTCGGTCTGGCTGACCTCTAGTGATTTCAGGCTGAACACTAGTTACCGAGGCAGCAGCTTGTGTGGACTGTTCTGCCATCTCCCCATGTTGTGTAAAGTCAAACCCACGAGAAATATGCCTGCTTCTGTAGCAAGGGCAGTAGTCCTGTTTTTCTCATTGACTCTAATGAATCCACAGTCAGCTAAGGCTGATTCCTCCTTGTCCCTAGAATCTCTCCCCTCATGGCATGACACATGTGCCCAGACCAGCTTCCCAACCCTTCTCAGGTAGGGAAGCTGCCATGGCCTTCCGTGCACCTATAAAAGGCTCATTTCTTTCTGAAATTCTGTTCTTCAGGCTTTTTTGCATCTTTTGGTCTTTGCTAGACCCATAGAAAGGAATGATTTTTATTTTGCCCAGGTTTTTCTTGTTACTACAGGACCAAAAGTCTTTTCATTCTCTGCATCCTACACAATAGCAAAACTCTGGAAAGTGTCCTTAAAGGGTGGGCATGGCCATTCGCATCCCCTTTTCTGCTGTCTGGGGCTGGAAACCTACATTGCGACTGGTGCCATCTTATCCCAGTTGTCTTGGACCTGGCATCAGAGGCCACTCCCAGATGTGGCAGAGGGGAGAGTGGACGGTAAGAGGACTCCTGTGCAAACTGCACTGATGAGCTCCACAATTTTGCTACGTGAAACTAAGACCTTGAGTGTTTAAGCCGCTAATCATTTTAGTGCAGCCAAATCCATTTCTAGTGGTAGAGCCAGTTGCTGGGGTTTTGTGGTGCTATTCAGTGTCAGTAGTGCAGAAGAGAATGGTAAGAGCTGGGAGCAAGCCCAAAGGCTCTAAGTAAGACAGGCTGGCTGGGGAGGGGACAGGAAGTAAAGATAACTAGTGGTAAGGACAGTTTTGCCATGGCAGAAGGGACGCTAGGAGGTGTGTGGAGGGGAAGGTTTGGGGGGAGAGAAAGTAAATTATTTTTAGGCAGCCTTGGTATGTGTCGTGTGATATAGATTTCCTTTAGCTGCTTTCTCAAGAGAACTTCTGTATGGACTTGTTTTTTCCAAAGCTTTAAGAAGTTAGATTTGGATTTCTTTGAATACAACCCTGTGCTGAGATAGTCCTGGAAGAGGAACACTTTTATTTAGGTTCTAGCAAATTATGTGATGAGAACCCTAGAACTGGGGATGATCTGGTTACTGAGACGCAGTGTTCCCATCTGAGTGTCCCTGGGGGATGGCTTGTTTCAACAGCCTTAGGATCACAGAATATCCAGTCTCAAAGGGTCTTGGGCAACCATCCATGCACATTCCCCTGTTTCAATATCTGCCTGGTGGAGACTCACTCTCACAGCCCATTTCTCCTGTGGACCGGGTTATTTAATGGTGGGGCTTCCCTCTTGGGCTTCTTGTTTATACTGGGAACTCACCTCTTCTCAGCCTAGCCAGGAGCTGATGATCAACAAACTGTCTTCTGTATTCTGATACTGGAGGAGAGGGTCTGGGGAGGCCTGATAGCCGGCCTTAACCCACCCCGTCCTCTTACCGGGTTCCTGACTCTGCCACAGGAAAGAGTTCAAGAGCAGAGTCACAGTAGAAAGGGAGAACAGGTTTAATGGAATGAGTAAGAGATAGAGATTTCACAGAGAAAGTGCAGCCTAGCTCCAGAGACTGAGCAGGGCCAGCACCAAGTTTAATACAAAAGGAAGAAATACACGTTCACAGACAAAGTACGGGCTGGCTCTAGAGTGAACAGCAGCCTGCCAAAGGCAAATTTGATACAAAAAGAAAGGAATACACACCTCAGAAGTGTGGGCTGTCCTCTAGGAGAGTGAGAACAGCCCTACCTTCTACTGAGATTCAACTTTTATAGCATGGCTATCTATACATATTCATGCTGTCTAATGAATATTCAACTCAGGAGGTGGATCCCAGTTATGTAACACAGTCTCACACATGCTAAGTTGTTCTCTTTTAGAGCATGCTAATTGGTCAAATTCCACCACATGCACTGAATATATTCAAGAATATTCTGTGCTCTCTAGTGCCTCCAGTGGAAGGTCATTCAAGGGGTAAACTCCTTTTTCCTGAGCACACTTGGCCACTGAGATTAAGTAATCTGCCCCTTGTGGTCTTGATCTCCACAAGCTGGTACCGAAAATGGGAGCTACAGGCCACCCTAGCTCAGGACTCAGAGGTGGAGCTTGAGTCATAGGGGAGTGGTTTGAGACCCAGGGGAGTGGCCTGAAGCCCAATCTCAGGGAAACTGAGCACCTCCTGTCTTATATCTACATTTCCCAACTGGGAATTCAGCCTTGTGAAGTTGACAAATACAACTCTTGTCATTTCCAGTCTCTTCATTGAATGACCAAAATAGAAGGGAAATAACTTGGCCAACCTAGAAGAGAAAACTGAGGCCATGGAGGGGAAGTGACTCACCCAGAGGCAGATGGCCAGTAGGGACTGAGCTGGCGTTAGCACGGTCCAGAGCACTTCCCAGCACCGCTGACTGGAGGTGGCGTGGTGCAATGGAAATACTGTGGGCAGAGAAGCCAGGTAGATGACTTCTGTCTTGGCTTTCCTCTAAATTGCTGTTGACTTTTCTTGCATCCCCTGGGGGATTTCCTCTCCTTGGTGGCAGCAGAGAGCTAGAATGCAATTGAGATGACTTCTGTCTTGGCTTTCCTCTAAATTGCTGTTTTTCTTGCATCCCCTGGGGGATTTCCTCTCCTTGGTGGCAGCAGAGAGCTAGAATGCAATTGCAGCAGCAAATTCACATCGTGACCACAAAAACAAACTCCATCATCTTCTGGTCCTGAAGTTTCTCATGTACCGATGGTCCCATGTAGAACAGATGAGACAACATGAATTGATGAAACTTGCTTTATCTAACTCAGTGGTTCTCAATGGCGGTGGTTTTGCACATACACACCCTTCCCCCTACCTGCCCCAGAACGCTCAGCAATATCTGGAGGCAATTTTGGTTGTCACAAGTGGGTGGGGGTGGGGTGGGTGGGGAGGGAATGGAGAACACTACTGGTATCTAGTAGGTGGAGGCCAGGGCTGCTGTTAAACCTCCTACAGTGCACAGGACAGCTCCCATGACAAGGAATTATCCACCCAAACTGGCAATACTCTGACAACCTACGACCAAAGCACTGGGTGCTACATCAGGTCTGTGGTACCCAAGAAGTACCAAGTGTGCAGGCTCAGTTCGAGCTGTTTAATTTACAGCTTAAGTCCATCTCTGATCTCATCTTTCACCCACATCCTAATCATTTCCCCAACATCCCCCATTCCCAAGGGTGGGACTATGAAGAGCAAAGCCTTCCACGTTACACCTTGCGTGTACATCATCCAGGGATCTTGTTAACATGCAGATTCCGATTCAGTAAGTCTGGGGTGGGGTCTGTGAACCTGCATGTTGAGCAAGCTCCCAGGTGATGCCGATGCTGCTGGTCCCCAGACCAGACTGAGTAGCAGGGATAAGACCACACGCTGCTCTTCCCCTGTTGCTATCTACTTCTTACATGTGGCTTTCCTCCTTGTATCATTAACATGCCGGGGGCAGCGTGTTAGAGACCCTGGGACACCCTGGAGAGATGGCTGCAGAGTTCAAGCTCAGAGTTCAAGTGTGGACCCTCTGCCACACTTGGCTGCCTTCCAGCTTGGCCTGCCACCCCCGGAGTCTGCAGGGATACAGCAGGAAGCACAAGACGCCCGACACAGTAACACCAGTAGGTTCCTCCTCGCTACCTTGTCAGGTTTCCCCAACGTCTCCTTTGGATATACTCACAGCATGTTTCATTTCCACTAACTAAGCCTAACACATTTCCCTCCTAAAATAAAACTTATTTTACTTTTGATCAACAGTGTCCAACTCTCCCACCACACACCATCTTGAACATTTTTTATATCTCTATAAAAAGTCTTGTAGCCTCCTGAGCTCGTGGCCAGTATTACCTGTCAGCCAACATCAGCAAATCACTTGAGTGTCTCTTGCCTCATGTGTAAAATGGAGCGAATCATTCCTACTGTGCAGTGTGGTAGACATTACCTAAGATAATGCATCTAAGCATACCTAGCTCAGAGTAAGGTACAGGTGGTTGTGTGTTCTGAAATGCACCTGGGAGTTTTGTTTTAGTCAAGTAGGGTAAGATGACAGACACAGAGACAACTGGCTTGAAAGAAGAGTTTATTATTTACAGTTCCCAAGAGGAGGGGCACGCCGCACCAGGCAGGGCCACATGGGAAGCACCAGGGTCAGGCAGGAGGCAGGAGGAGTGAGGGGAGATGGTGGCCCACAGCCTTTACTGGGTTTTCCATGGGAAGGGATGGCAAGTTTGAGCAAGCTTAGGATCGGCTAGTTTGTCAGCTCTGGGGTATAGAGGTGGTCTCTAGTTTCTTGGCACCTGGCTCTGGGGTGAGTCAGGGCAGGGGAAATATGAGCTTGGTGTGTGGTAGTTAGATAAAGGNCCCAGCACCGCTGACTGGAGGTGGCGTGGTGCAATGGAAATACTGTGGGCAGAGAAGCCAGGTAGATGACTTCTGTCTTGGCTTTCCTCTAAATTGCTGTTGACTTTTCTTGCATCCCCTGGGGGATTTCCTCTCCTTGGTGGCAGCAGAGAGCTAGAATGCAATTGCAGCAGCAAATTCACATCGTGACCACAAAAACAAACTCCATCATCTTCTGGTCCTGAAGTTTCTCATGTACCGATGGTCCCATGTAGAACAGATGAGACAACATGAATTGATGAAACTTGCTTTATCTAACTCAGTGGTTCTCAATGGCGGTGGTTTTGCACATACACACCCTTCCCCCTACCTGCCCCAGAACGCTCAGCAATATCTGGAGGCAATTTTGGTTGTCACAAGTGGGTGGGGGTGGGGTGGGTGGGGAGGGAATGGAGAACACTACTGGTATCTAGTAGGTGGAGGCCAGGGCTGCTGTTAAACCTCCTACAGTGCACAGGACAGCTCCCATGACAAGGAATTATCCACCCAAACTGGCAATACTCTGACAACCTACGACCAAAGCACTGGGTGCTACATCAGGTCTGTGGTACCCAAGAAGTACCAAGTGTGCAGGCTCAGTTCGAGCTGTTTAATTTACAGCTTAAGTCCATCTCTGATCTCATCTTTCACCCACATCCTAATCATTTCCCCAACATCCCCCATTCCCAAGGGTGGGACTATGAAGAGCAAAGCCTTCCACGTTACACCTTGCGTGTACATCATCCAGGGATCTTGTTAACATGCAGATTCCGATTCAGTAAGTCTGGGGTGGGGTCTGTGAACCTGCATGTTGAGCAAGCTCCCAGGTGATGCCGATGCTGCTGGTCCCCAGACCAGACTGAGTAGCAGGGATAAGACCACACGCTGCTCTTCCCCTGTTGCTATCTACTTCTTACATGTGGCTTTCCTCCTTGTATCATTAACATGCCGGGGGCAGCGTGTTAGAGACCCTGGGACACCCTGGAGAGATGGCTGCAGAGTTCAAGCTCAGAGTTCAAGTGTGGACCCTCTGCCACACTTGGCTGCCTTCCAGCTTGGCCTGCCACCCCCGGAGTCTGCAGGGATACAGCAGGAAGCACAAGACGCCCGACACAGTAACACCAGTAGGTTCCTCCTCGCTACCTTGTCAGGTTTCCCCAACGTCTCCTTTGGATATACTCACAGCATGTTTCATTTCCACTAACTAAGCCTAACACATTTCCCTCCTAAAATAAAACTTATTTTACTTTTGATCAACAGTGTCCAACTCTCCCACCACACACCATCTTGAACATTTTTTATATCTCTATAAAAAGTCTTGTAGCCTCCTGAGCTCGTGGCCAGTATTACCTGTCAGCCAACATCAGCAAATCACTTGAGTGTCTCTTGCCTCATGTGTAAAATGGAGCGAATCATTCCTACTGTGCAGTGTGGTAGACATTACCTAAGATAATGCATCTAAGCATACCTAGCTCAGAGTAAGGTACAGGTGGTTGTGTGTTCTGAAATGCACCTGGGAGTTTTGTTTTAGTCAAGTAGGGTAAGATGACAGACACAGAGACAACTGGCTTGAAAGAAGAGTTTATTATTTACAGTTCCCAAGAGGAGGGGCACGCCGCACCAGGCAGGGCCACATGGGAAGCACCAGGGTCAGGCAGGAGGCAGGAGGAGTGAGGGGAGATGGTGGCCCACAGCCTTTACTGGGTTTTCCATGGGAAGGGATGGCAAGTTTGAGCAAGCTTAGGATCGGCTAGTTTGTCAGCTCTGGGGTATAGAGGTGGTCTCTAGTTTCTTGGCACCTGGCTCTGGGGTGAGTCAGGGCAGGGGAAATATGAGCTTGGTGTGTGGTAGTTAGATAAAGGTGGTGGTTGGGGACACAGGCTTTGGACTGGTTGGTTTGCCTCTGAAAGATGTGTTTGCAGACAAGTTGTTTACTGTCTCTGGGAATTAGCCTTGGGAGAGGCAGCCTCTCCAGTGTCAGCAAGGCCCCAGGTTGTCAAAGCTTCCAAAAAAACAGAAGATAAAAAACATGATTAATACATGGTGTCAGGCATGGCTGGGGGTCATTAACACGCCCCCCCTCACAGTCTGCCCATTGCCACCTCAAGGGAAGAGACAACTTATGTAAATGCAGTGACTTCCAACCAGATGGCTGCTCCTGTGTCACTCCTCTGGAAGACTTCTCCCACTGCCTCTTCTTTCCAGGAAGTCAATGACATTGCTGCTTCCAACTTGCAGAATTTCCAAATGACTGTGTAATCATAGACCCACGGAACCCTGAGCTCTGGTGTTCACAGGAAGAGGTGAAAAATCCTGGATTCCTGCCTCCCTGAAGCCCATGGACTGCCTCTGTGTGTCTGTGCCATGCTGGTAGAATGAGGCTAATTTTGACTTCCCAGGAGCTCTATTCCAAGTGCATAACTACAAGCAGCGAGCAATGGGACTGGAACCTGTGGTGCAGTTAGAAATAAATCGCACGTGCGTGGAATCCAGAGGAAAGCTGCTCTTGGCGGGGAAGAGAGTGGAGAGGTGGGGATAAGAACAGACTAATCCGCACCCCGCCTTAGCACTGGGGCTGCTTCCTCCAAGGATCACTCAGGGCACCAACGAACAGCCTTCCCTGCAAAATTTTTTTAAAAAAGAGAGAGATTTGATGCAATGAAGCCAGCATAGAGCCATTTGAGGAAGGTGGGAGATTTGGCAGCTGGTGAGGAAGGTATTATTATTTCCTTGGAGCTCGGTGGGCCACTCAGGGTGCTGGGCTCCCTGCTACTAAGCTGCCTCAGGGGAGAGGACGCCTGCACCCAGTAGGATGCTTTTAGATGCAGTGAACAAGTAAGCCAACTTAACTCTGCTTAAAGCTTAAGGAACTTTATGGCCTTCCCTAAGTGAACGTCCACAGGTAGCAGGGGCTTCAAGGGACACTGACCTTCGTGAGGTGATCAGGGACACCCAGTTCTTTCTATCTCTCTTTTCTGCCATCCACAGCATCAGCTTCATTTTAGGGCTGGTTCCCTTCTTTGTAGATTTGATGCCAGTAGCAAATGAGGCTACCTTCTTCCCCATTTGTTCTAGGAAGAGAGAGAAACTTCCTAATTGTTCTCTTAAAAATAAGGAAAAATTTCCTAGAAAACCCTCAGCAGCCTTCTTATGGGGAC
>NW_007728103.1:205549-207328 GCF_000696425.1 Galeopterus variegatus | reverse complement strand
GAGGAAAGCTGCTCTTGGCGGGGAAGAGAGTGGAGAGGTGGGGATAAGAACAGACTAATCCACACCCCGCCTTAGCACTGGGGCTGCTTCTTCCAAGGATCACTCACGGCACCAACAAACAGCCTTCCCTGCAAAGTTAAAAAAAAAAAAAAAGAGAGATTTGATGCAATGAAGCCAGCAAAGAGCCATTTGAGGAAGATGGGGGATTTGGCAGCTGGTGAGGAAGGTATTATTATTTCCTTGGAGCTCGGTGGGCCACTCAGGGTGCTGGGCTCCCTGCTGCTAAGCTGCCTCAGGGGTGAGGACGCCTGCACCCAGTAGGATGCTTTTAGCTGCAGTGAACAAATAAGCCAACTTAACTCGGCTTAAAGCTTAAGGAACTTTATGGCCTTCCCTAAGTGAACGTCCACAGGTAGCAGGGGCTTCAAGGGACACTGACCTTCGTGAGGTGATCAAGTTCTTTCTATCTCTCTTTTCTGCCGTCCACAGCATCAGCTTCATTTTAGGGCTGGTTCCCTTCTTTGTAGATTTGCTGCCAGTAGCAAATGAGGCTACCTTCTTCGCCATTTGTTCTAGGAAGAGAGAGAAACTTACTAACTGTTCTCTTAAAAATAAGGAAAAATTTCCTAGAAAACCCTCAGCAGCCTTCTTATGGGGACTTGCTGTCTAGACCAATCCCTGGGACCAGGGGAATGGCACGTGCTGATTGGCTTAGGCCTGGGCTTCTGATCTGATGAGCTGAGGGAGAGGGGATTCCATAATTCACATTGACTAAGCGGGGCACCTCTGGAGGCAGGGTCAATCCCTGAAACACCTGTGGCTACACAGTGGGCGAGGGGCAGGATGGATGTTGGGGAGTCAACCACAGTGTCTACTGCAGCATCTTGTTGGAGCTGGGAGACCTGGGCTCGAGTCTGGGCTTGACTGCTTGCTAGCTGTGTGACTTTGGGCAAGTGGCTTCGCCTCTCTGAGCCTTTGTTTTTATATTTGTAAAATTAGGAGAAAGCTCTGTTGGACTTAATGTTTGGGTTTTGAGAGTCAAATGAAGGACTGAGTGTAAAAATTGCTTCTAAGGTGCACATATAAGGGGTCAGGAACATCTTTCTCTTGACCAGCTCCTTCTGGATAATTGAGCAGACCAATTCTTGCTTCTCAAGAGCTGACAGTCTGAGACAGCACAGAAGCAGATAGCAGGTGAGTGTGCAGAGGAGAATGGGCTAATGGCAAAACAAGAAGCCTGGAGAAGTGGAAAGAATCAAATGGGGATGCTGTGTTCTCCTTTGTGCTGTTACTGTTGCTGTTAACGTTGATTACTTGGGTAAGGTAGTGTCCACTAGGCCTTCTACTTTCACGGTTAATATTTTCCCCTTTTTAAGTAATTGGTGTTTTGTGGAGAGGTATTTGTAGGCTATAAAAATACCTTCTTCTTCCTGAAATTTTCACGCACAAGTTTTAGCATCCATTAAAGATTCTTCCCTGAACCAGTTATGACTGTGAGGCTGAATTGTGATTGTCTAATCGTATCATTCCTTCTACGTGTACTAATTGGCGTTCCAGTGAAGAAAGCACAGTCATGTGTTGCTTAACTGTGGGGATACGTTCTGAGAATGTGTTGTTAGGCGATTTTGTTGTGCGATCAGAGTGGACTCACACAAACCTAGATGGTATAGCCTATTACACACCCAGGCTGTATTGCCTATTGCTCCGACCACCATTGTATATGTGCTTCGTCAATGGCCAAAACAACATTATGCGGTGCATTAATTTTCCCTTTTTTTT
>NW_007728103.1:203794-204601 GCF_000696425.1 Galeopterus variegatus | reverse complement strand
ATTCAATATCATTTTTATTTGTTATATGGTATGTCCTTTCAATAGTCAGATTTAGTGATTTTGAGAGAGAGAGCAAGAGAGATTTTAAAGAATTGGTTCATGCAACTGTGGCAGTTGGCAAGTCCTAAGTCTGCAGGACAGGTGGGAGACTCAGGGAAGAGGTGATGTTGTGGTCTCAAGTCCAAAGGCCATCTGGAGGCAGAATTCCTCCTTCCTCTTGAAGGACTTCACTCTTTTTCTCCTAAAGCCTTCAACTGATTAGACAGGCACATCCACACTGGATTACAGATGAGGGTAATCTGCCTTCTTCAAAGCCTTCTGATTATAACAACATCTAGACTGGTGTTGACCAAGTATTTGGGCACCACAGTCTAGCCAAGTGGACACATGAAATTAACCATCACAATTCTCTACTTCAGAGATATCAGTTTGGTTTATGTTGGATGATTTTTTAAAAAAAATATATATATATGGTTGCTATGTTGTCTTTAATTGCTCTAGTCTCTGCATATATTTCCTCTGCAGTGTTATGACTGTCTCAAGGCCTTCTTACATGCCGGCGATGTGATTTTCGGCTGTGTCTATTTTGTTCCTTGTTTTTTCTCATCTATTTATTGGATCCGAACTGATGCTGTTTTGGAACTTGGTTTGTTTCTAGAATCTCCTCTCCTTCTCACAAGCTCTTATCTTATTAAATGTATGTTCTCATTAAGTTTCTTTTATAGTGGAAACCACTTGCAGGATTTTTCTGTTTTTTTTTTTGTCTTTTTGTCTTTTTCCGTGTCCGGCAACGGATCGCAACCCTCA